>NC_056575.1:15315881-15615881 GCF_018340385.1 Cyprinus carpio
TGATTTTCCCTGAGAAGGAACATGCTGCTAATATTGGTGCAAAATAATTATCTGCATGGTTGAGACAGCCCTGAAGTAAACCATGTGTGTGTGACAAAGAGAGATGACAGGGAGAGGTGTGTGTAAAAATAAGCATTTAAAATAAGCATGTGTGGAGTGTGTTTGTGAATACGTATTTTTATGTATTAAATAATGATTTACGATAGATTCTTGAGTAGATAGATACAATAGAAATCAGGCTGCCTATCTAGACATTTTGGGGTCAAAAATATGCTTTGGTTTGTAGTCAGCGTGATGTAATTGCAATTTTTGTCATCAGCATATTTGCAAAACTAACACTAACGCTGACTAAATCAGCATATTAGAATTATTTTTTGAAGGATCGTGTGACACTGAAGACTTGAGTAATGATGCTGAAAATTCAGCAGTGATAAATTCCATTTTAAAATATATTAAAATCGTAAAACTGTAATAATAAAAAGGCGCAGACTAAATTATGCACACAGTGCCAAACGGAGATAACATTATCTGACCAATTTAAACCCTACACATTAAGACACACTGTGAACTGCCTGTGCTAGAAGCCAACACAATCAAAAACTGAGAGACAGGCCAAAAGCGGCTCCAGACATTCGCTCAGCTGGTCATCTTTTGTTGTGTGTCTACTGGTGGTGCTTCACACACAATTGAATCATTTATAGCATTAGCTTAATGGCAGTTTTACCCTGCACCATGCCTACCAGTGTCCCAGAAACACAGTGAGTGTGTGTGTGTGGACTCAGTGGGTATACACAGGTCCAATTTGATATCTGATATTATTCCACCAATTCAACCAGTACCATAGCAACAGATACACAAATACTTCTACAAACTGCTGGCCTTCTCAAACAGAGCAAATAATAAATGTTGCCATCCTAATGATCACCATAAAACAAAGATTTCATTCACTTAAATGCAAAATAGCAGCCGTCAAATAACACAAAGTTCATGCATTTTAATACAGTGCTATACTGATATAGTTGCTGTTGAACAAATGTTGTTGTCATGCTATTCTTGTGGGGATGTCTGACTGAATGGTCAATATTCAGCTAGGGACACTTTGACAAATAGAGGAATAAAACCAAATTCCTCACGAGCAAATAGCATTGCATTACAGAGATTGATGGTGACATAAGTGTTTTGGGTAGGTTCTTATATTGAAGATTGGTATTTTCCCAATGCAAGTGGATGGATGTGTGTCCTCAGCTTGTAAAATACTGTCCCTACAGGTATGTTAAAGAACTGCAGTGTTCATGTTCATGCCACCTGCTGAACCGTCTGAACCTTCTTTCTTTAGCAATTAAATCATAAGAACATATGAAAGAGTTGAAACAATAATATCAAGCCATATTGTTTGATTTGTCTCAGTAAATAGAGACAATTTAGATTCAATTTATATATATATATGAATGATGAAGGAACACAAACTAAAAATACATTAAGTACTAATTCAAAATGTTCCATATTCTTTGTTGCATATTATAACACTACAGCACCTTCCCACATATCACTGTCTGAAAAATCCACAGTGAGCAAGAATAAGGCAACAATGGCAAAGAAAAACACCCTGAGATGGTTGGAGCTGGAAGGAAGAAAGGAGAGCACATCCAGAAGAGAGTGTTTGATCCATGGCACATTGCAATTATGGATTACAGTGTGTCCAACTACAAGGCAATTCCAGCTGGGTGAATGTAAAATAAATTGTGCTGCAAAAAAACTGCCCAGCTGTGCCAAAAATAACACTATGCCAGAACGAAAAACCCAACTAACCCATTCAATTATTGAACTGAAACGCGTCATCACCAAAAGGAAGTGGAAAAAAAGGTTTCAAAAGTTACCAAAAACATAATATTTAGACTTCTACCTCATTTTGCAGACAACCATATATTACTATATCATTTTCCCCATTATGTTATCTTTCATTTTATTTTATTTTAATTGTAAAAGCCTAAAATACTTTCATTCAAATTTCCCAAATTTTAGACAAACTTTTACTTTGGCTAATGCAGTCAAGCTCAAGCATTCAACCCTGTTAAAAACATTACTGTAAGAAAAAAAAACGAGAAAGCAAACATTTTTGTTTGTTTGTTTATCAGCCACATAACCTTCAAACCAACATTTGGCAATAACTACAAACCAAAATGTATTTATTTTATTTGATCTTAATTTAAGAAAGAAAAATTACCTATTTTTATGCTACTGTTGTGTGCGCTTTTCTTATAAATGTGCAAATCTTTTTATCTTTTTGTAGAATGTTGTAGAATATAGCACCGTAGGCAGACTGTAATTTCTTCATTCTCTCAGCCCAAATGAGCTGATGAAATTACCAAAAGATGGAATTGCTCAGATCTAAATGAAAAAATAACACAGAAAGCAGCTTAAGAGCTGAGCCAAGATAACAGGTAATGCATAACATGGTGTCTGTTTATGCTTAAAGCTAATGATTTTTCACTTTTACTCATTGTTTTATGCTGCAATGGAGTTTTATACTGAGGGACACACAAGGAGAGAGTTATTCAATCCCTAAACATAGTCTGAAGGATACATCCTTTAAGTAAAGTCATTGGTGGCCTTGTTGGTCTCTGTCTATTGACATAAATTAGCATTAGCACCAGAGGGCTGTCATTCAGTTAGAAGGTAATTGATGTCATCTATCCTGACTGAACATAGACAAGGTCTCAGGTCTCTGCAGTTATTACTCAGACCCCTGACCTTAGCTTTGGCTATTTTAAGACCTCAGCTCTATAATCTCTGGTACTAGCAGCTACATCTGAGAATCTCAGCATCTGGATGAAGTTTTTATGTAGATTGTGAGATTGATTTGTCATAATACTCTTTCAAATGGTTTTTGGAACCAATTTTTTCTTACTATTAATAATTCAGCTTTCTAGCATTGGACAACTTGGATATCTTGACATAATAGATCTTAACTGTATACTGACATCAAAAGCCACCTTTAATGCTGTACTAATGTGCTCCAATAGTGTAACATTTATGAATTATCTTCCATTAAGAGCTTTATTCAGCATATATTGATGCAATTCATTTTTATTTTTGCGATTAATCTCAACTCATGTGTTTTCTAACAACTTTTGCCTCATTATAAAACATATCATTAGAAGCTTCATTATCATTAGACATGTGAATGTATTTTCTTGGACTGAGATATATAGATATATGCTTTAAAAAAAAAAAAAAAAAAATGTATATATGTATATTTATGTGTGTGTGTGTGTGTGTGTGTGTATATATATATGTATATATATGTATATACACACACACACACACACACAGAAAATATATAAACACACCAACACTTTTGTTTTTGCCCTCATTTTTCATGAGCTGAACTCAAAGATCTAAGACTTTTTCTGTGTACACAAAAGGCTTATTTCTCTCAAATATTGTTGACAAATCTGTCTAAATCTGTGTTAGTAAGCATTTTTCCTATGCCGAGATAATCCATCCACCTCACAGGTGTGCCATATCAAGATGCTGATTAGACAGCATGATTATTGCACAGGTGTGCCTTAGGCTGTCCACAATAAAAGGCCACTCTAAAATGTGCGGTTTTACTGTATTTGGGGGTCCGGGGGGTCCGAAAACCAGTCAGTATGTGGTGTGACCACCATTTGCCTCACACAGTGCAACACATCTCCTTCGCATAGAGTTGATCAGGTTGTTTATTGTGTGTTGTGTTTTGTTGTTGATCTGTTTTTGTATACTCTTCTTCAATGGCTGTGCGAAGTTGCTGGATATTGGCAGGGACTGGAATACGCCTATCCAGAGCATCCCAAACATGCTCAATGGGTGACATGTCCGGTGAGTATGCTGGCCATGCAAGAACTGGTATGTTTCCAGCTTCCAGGAATTGTGTACAGATCCTTGCAACATGGGGCCGTGCATTATCAGGCTGCAACATGAGGTGATGGTCATGGATGAATGGCACAACAATGGGCCTCAGGATCTTGTCTCGGTATCTCTGTGCATTTAAAATGCCATCAATAAAATGCACCTGTGTCCGTTGTCCATAACATACACCTGCCCATACCATAACCTCACTGCCTCCATGGGCCACTCGATCCACAACGTTGACATCAGCAAACTGCTCACCCACACGATGCCATACACGCTGTCTGCCATCTGCCCTGTACAGTGAAAACCGGGATTCATCCATGAAGAGAACACCTCTCCAAAGTGCCAGACGCCATAGAATGTGAGCATTTGCCCACTCAATTCAGTTACGACGACGAACCTGATGCGGACAACGAGCATGCAGATGAGCTTCTCTGAGACGGTTTATGACAGTTTGTGCAGAAATTCTTTGGTTATCTAAATCGATTGTTGCAGCAGCTGTCCGGGTGGCTGGTCTCAGACGATCTTGGAGGTGAAGATGCTGGGTGTGGAGGTCCTGGGCTGGTGTGGTTACACATGGTCTGCAGTTGTGAGGCCGGTTGGATGTACTGCCAAATTCTCTGAAACGCCTTTGAAAATGGCTCATGGTAGAGAAATGAACATTCAATTCACAGGCAACAGCTCTGGTGGACATTCCTGCAGTCAGCGTGCCAATTGCACGCTCACTCAAAAACTTGCGACATCTGTGGCATTGTGCTGTGTGATAAAAACTGCACATTTTAGAGTGGCCTTTTATTGTGGCCAGCCTAAGGCACACCTGTGCAATAATCATGCTGTCTGATCAGCATCTTGGTATGCCACACCTGTGAGGTGGATGGATTATCTCGGCAAAGTGCTCACTAACACAGATTTAGACAGATTTGTCAACAATATTTGAGAGAAATGGGCCTTTTGTGTACATAGAAAAAGTCTTAGATCTTTGAGTTCAGCTCATGAAAAATGGGGGCAAAAACAAAAGTGTTGCGTTTATAATTTTGTTCATTGTATATACATTTAAAATATATTTTTAAAAATAAACAAAAATGATATTTTAGGCCAAAAAATATACTGGTGGAAAGAAATTATGTAAACATATTTTGAAAAATATTTCAGCAAACATACAGTATTTTGGCCATTTTTTGTATATTTAGAAATATATTTAAAAATACGTTTTTTTTTTTTTTGGTTTTTTTTTGCAGTATGGGTTGTGACAATGGACAATGGATTTCACCCAAATTTCGTTAATATGACTGCACTTTTACTCAGGTCAGAAGCCCCTGTTTTTATTTTTTTTTTTACTTTTATTGAAATGTTTTTGAATTTTAATTTGAGTTTTTTTTAGTTTGAAACTGAGATGGTCTTCGGACATGCACACTTAAACGCTTTCTGTCAGGGCCCTAGTTTCTCAGTGCAGAAAGCAGACCTGAGGGGTTACTTCAGTCCATTCTGAAAGAAAGAAGAGATAAGAAAGGAGCAACTGGAAAGAGGCAATCTGTGTTAGACATCTTTGAGCAAGATTGATTTGGGCTGACTATAAAATCAAGGTTCAAACAAGACGTATAAACATAGATGGGTAATGTCGACATCCTACTAAATTTCCCCTGTTCTTAATCTTCTTCTCATATTTGTGTGTGTTTGCAAGTGAACTGATCTTTGTGATGTTACAAGGGCTGCAATGCTACAAAAACTCTCGCACCTGCATGCTTTCACGACCCACAAACACGCCAGTGGATGCAATTCGACACCACTAAGAGCAGAGAACATCCGTGCTGTAGTGGAGCTAAAATTGGCAACCAATCTCCCTGAGCCTCTTTTTCACAGTGGCACACATTGAAGAATCAATGATTACCGCCTGTCTAGAGTCTGAAGATGCTGACGTTGAACTCCTCAAGCGGCACATTAAAGTACGCTGAAAAAAGAACAGCATTTCATGACTAAGAAAGCAGTCGGGTTAACTGATTACAGTACTGAACATGCTGGACAGGTGCAGTGGGGTTTGAAAAAACACAGGAATGAATATTGTATTCTTAGTGTTTGTTCGGGGCATGTGGTGCTCTTTTCCTGCCTAGACAGTACAGAAGGCTGTTGCAAACGGCAGGCAGTAACATTACACTGTCTAAATTCTAAAGCAGTGTTGTACAGATCCTTCAGATACAGAGCGATGATGCATTCAGCCTACTCATTGAGTTAAGTCAAAAAAAGAAAAACATAAAAAACGTGTAAATGCATATCTGTGTTTGATACAGGATAGTCTAACAGGCTAATCGGAATGCTAATGAAATCATTTAAAAGGGTAAAGTATAATTACATAAACGCTTTGCATATGCATACAGCCTAACACATAGCCTTAAACACAGAGCTATATAAGTTATGACTGATAAAAATGTCTTTGTACTCATTTAAATTTGTCTCTGCACTCTTGTATTTGGTGTTACTTGATAAATATCATACCGTATACAAAAATCTGAATGGTTGATAGAAAATTATTGTCATTAAAAATTGTATTTGCTCTTTTAAAACGTAGCAGCTTGTCTGCCAAGTTTTCATGTTGAACATTTGTATTGGTGTGAACATGATATTTGCTATTTGAGTATAAGAAACAGCATTTATGGGACAGTTCATGTCTGATTTTATTGTTAATTTACTAAAATATGCTATTTAAATGTGAGTTTGACATGACGATTTTGAGATTTCAGTATTTTTGCTATTGAAGTAAATGGGAACTGGTTTTGCATGCCCATAAAAGCTGCCATTGTAAATATAGCCACAGAGTGAACTGACTTTCCTTGAAAGGGACTTTTGGTTCGTTCCATTTGTATTAGGAAATCGGTAATTCCAAGTTCTCAGTAAGAACTTTTAAAGTGGACAATGAATGCAAAGTTCACTTTTACATGGTGTTTGCATATAAATGTGTTTTAGAGGTGTGTGGACACAATCACCCTACAATGATAAAATCCACTCACTCCAAAACACCTAAACAGTCTCAATTATCTAGCCATTTTGATTTTCTCAGCAACTGCTCAGGCCCCATCCACGACCGCTGACGGACTGTCTCGTATTAGCAAAAACAAATTATTTTCCACATAATGTGCATTATTGTTGCTCCTCTTTGCCCTGCCTTTCTGAAATGCGTAAATTTTTACAATCCAGTGCATTGTGATTGGCTAAATGCCTCAAGCATGTGATGGAAATGTTACGCCCCTTACCATACTGTGATGCCGTGTGTCCCGGAGCAACGAGACAAAACCAATAAAACCCATTACAAACGAGTTATTTGTAGCATCCAGTGGGGACATAATTACTGATTATAATGACCTATACTGTCTTTTTATGCATTGCAAATCACACTGTGTAAACATAAAACCATGTCTGCATTTGTGATCGGAGAAATGACAAACAACAAGCGCTACTCTATACTGCTCAAAACTCGTGTTTGAATCATCAGTGGCAAATTATTTAAATATAAAAACATACTTACAGAGTGTGAGTCAGAAGTGCCAGACTGTCCTTGCAAAGTTGGAACTGCCCCACTTTATAGAAAAAGACATTGTAGGCTACTCTCACAGGAAACAGTCCTCGTCCTCCACAAAATGCGCTGCACACATCTGAATATTTGTGTTGAACTGTTCTGGAAAGAAAATCTCTTTGGATTTGAGACTTTAGTCTTTGCAACTTTACAGATCTTCTTTATTCACCAAGAGCTTGTAACACTCCAAAGAGAAAACTTGAAATCGCATCATGTGACCCCTTTAAGTTTCTGTAGAATGTACCCTTAGATGGTAGCCACCAATAATACATTTTATGACTGTTTAATTTCTCCTGGTGTTTATAAACAACAAACCACTAACCTTTAGACAGCACAATAACTTCTCATATTTGATTAGTCTCCCAGAGTGTTCTGATTTAAATTTTGGAGTCTATAATGGTTATGCTGCGGTGCTTTCATTGACAACAACTTGGGGAAATTTCTCAGTGTACTTTAAAACCTAAAACTCTTGGCTTGCTTTGCAATTTTTATCCTTACATCTCCTGTAGGATGCTAAGCATTGGGACCTGCAATGCGGGAAAGATTATATTGTTTTTTCAAAATTACAGCAACCTCCAATTTGCAGTGTGTGTGCACACATCTGCATCCACACACATTTGGACAAAGGGCTCCATCTCAATAAAGTGAGATCCAATTAAACCTTCTGACCTACATAAGTCAATGGCTGAACTTCTCCACCAGCCAACATCACAGAATATAAATTTCAGACCTCGATTAAAGGAGCATGAAAGAGTGAGAGGGTACAAGAGAGGAAGCAAGAGAGACATTAAAAGGTTCAGATATTAAAAAACAAGCTGCATCAGAATGAATCACTTGCTTGTGTCTTTTCTACTTAGCTCTGATTGATCATTTTCAGCAGTGTGATTTGAGTATATATTATGCTTTTATTATTTATTGTTTACTGTAATGTTCTAAGATCATTTGATATTGTCTTTGCCTTTGTTAGAGGTTACAAGAAAAAAACAATTCCTGTTTTCTTACACTTGGTCTATAATAACACTTCCTACATATTATATAAGATAGGAATGAAAAAGTGGACAGAAGGCCAGAAATTTTCCAAGTATAGATCCATGCATGCTTTTTAGGCTATTATTGCCCATAATGTCTTGCCACAGAAAAGCAGTTTGTTATTAATATTATTATTTTTTTTTTATAATAAATTTTAAGATAATATATTTAGCTTGATGCTAACACACATGTAAAGAGAATATGACAAGAGAGTCAGTGTTATCAAAATTAATTGAATTTCTAATATATTCAGCTTAACATTTACATGCAAAAGCAAAAAGAATGTGACCGGTACATCTGTGTTATCAAGATGCAATTTAAATGTTTAAGGTAATGAATTAAGCTTAATGCAAACCTTTACATGCAATCACAAAACGAACATGACACGGGCATCTGGTATGAAGACACAATTAAAGTTTTTAAGGTAATGAATTTAACAAAATGCTAACGCTTACATGCAAACAGACAGACTGTGGCAAGGGCATATGTGATATCAGGATGGAATTTCAATGCAATTGGTGTTTAAATACTCAAGAAATTTTAATTCTTACTAAACCCTCTAAATGTAGCAAATGCTGTAAAGTCAATGTAAACTGCCACCTATTCAGTTTTTGCAATTTTTATGTATTTTGAAACATGTGAAACATGGGAGCTATGTACCAAAATTGAGCCCGACTTAAAGTGAATTGATAAAACTATGCAGAAATAGCTATTTGACTAAGTGAAATTAACTAAAAAGGAAAGTTGTTTTAGAGGAAGTTGATTAAACTCTACAAAAGACAAGTTATTTTCTTTAAAATTATGTTAACTGATGAACCACAAATATAAAACCATTGGCCTTTACATTAACAAAGTAAACTGAGTACTGTACACCTGTACTGTATACATTTATATGACCAAACACCTAAGCTGCCAACTAACTCGAATAACTAACTTAGGAATGATAGAGTTGACAAACAGCAGCATACCAACAGTGAATGGACGAACGGGGCAGAGAGGTAAAAGGAGGAGAGTGATCCCCTTTCCCACATTTCATTAGAATAACTGTGCGTTCCTTTCATGTGAGAACAATGACGGCCCATCGTTAATGGTAATGTATGCAGAGATGGGCTCCTCACATGGGCCCAAAGGCCTAAATACAAGTCCACCTATTGTACCACTTTACTACAGGTACATCCTAAAGCTCTCATTCAACATTCTTCACCTTACACCAATTATTCAGAGCTCGTTTATATGGATTTTAATTCATTAGACAAGTACAAACCATTGAAAAAGCAGAATGTGTTAGCCAACCATGGTCTAGGATCACATTATCACTATTCATTCAAAAGTATCACCACTAAAACACTCACAGCACATGTGAGGTCTTTACACAACAGTGATTTAAATATATTGATAATGCTGGATATTCTACAATGTTTTTACCTACTTTAAAAAATAAAAATAACAATATTCAAAGCAATCTCCTGCACTATGTGCTGTTACAGTCTGTTTCTAAATCAGTGCTCTTTCAGTGAAAGATACCTATTCTTGGTACAAACCGTGACCTCTAGTCAAACTCTGACTTCCAATCAGAGTTGTTTTGTGCTTGTTTTGAGTTAATCAACTTATTTAATCATGTGAGCGATCAACAAGCAGATAAGGCGCTGGTAAACAAAGCCTCCTTAGTTCTATGCCAACCAACAACAGGACTTACACACTTCAGATAATACAGCAGGCATTAATTAAAAACAGACAGATGCAGGGAGGAGGTAAAGATGTTTGGGAAAGAGGAGGAGGAGAGGAGGCAGGAGAGAAGAAGCTGACAGTGAGTAAAGGGGAAGATGGAAGTTTTATTTGCGAGTGGACACAATTATGTGGCACATGGCGACCTGATTCTGAAGAGACTTTGTGAGACTCAGCAGAGGAAAACTGTACTCCCTTAACCTCTAATTACTGAACACTATCTTTAAAGTCACCCTTAACACACACACACAACCTCTAATTACTGAACACTACACTCTAATTACTGAACACTATCTTTAAAGTCACCCTTGTATTTAATACAAAACTGAAGCCAAGAAATCAACCTTTTAAAAAAGGCCCAATAACAGAACACCCCGGAAGTAAACTGTATTGATTTAGATGGAGTTCTTAATGACATTCTCACTTATGGTACGTTTATGTATGGAGCCCCTAAAGGGACATGGTGATGGGAAAAAAATATGAGATTGGATGAAAAATTATATATCAATGCTATTGCAATTTCTCACAAAACTTCTGCATTCCCCGGAGAAAGTTTGAGTTCGTTCGCAAAACTTTTGTGATGGAAATACTGTAATATAAGGGAGAGGAAAAACTATATTCCTATGATTTTGTGAGCACTTGCAAAGTTTCTCGGGAAACTCAATACCTTTGCAAAGGCACGCGAAAGGTTTTAAAGGCAAATGCAAGGATTCTTGGGGAACGCGATACTTTTGCGAGGGCACTCAAAAAGTTTTGGGAGTAAATGCAAAAGTTACTTAAAAGAAAAAAAGCAACATTGTTGACACAGTAGAGCAGGGTTATTCAAATCTTACCCTCGAGGTCTAGTGCACTGCAGAGTTTAGCTCCAACCCTGATCAAACTCACCTACCTGTTATTTTCTAATGACCCTGAAGACACTGATTAGCATGCTCAGGTGGGTTTGATCAGGGTTGGAGCTAAACTCTGCAGCGCACTGGCCCTCGAGGGTAAGATTTGAATAACCCTGCAGTAGAGCAATAAATTTAATGGGAATCCCAGATGTGTGCTTCAAATCAAATACCATAACATTATTGGTTTGCTTCATGATTAAAGAACTCTCTATATAAGGATTTTTAAAAAGTTCAAAAGATCTGACCAAACTAGACTCTCTATGAGTTCAGAATCACATGACTGTGCTGATGATGTCATAGGGTAAAGCTTTATATGTTGCTGTTCTTCACTGGCAGGCCTTGCTGACCACAAACAGCTTGGTGCCAAAGTGGTTGAAGTACTGTGAGAGAGCTGAAAGTAGAGCATGTTATGTCATTTTTTCAACAAAAGAAGCCTGCGGAAGTCTATATTCCTCTGAATATGAATCTTAATAACCCACATAGCAACAAGAGGTAGGCAGATTTTGATAAACGCCATCTTCACTGTGACAGGGTGTGATTCATAGAAATGACGATAGAAAACCATCTGCCCGAAGCTCAATTCGAGCAGATACAAATTAAAGAAAAAACAAACAGTTCATTTCTACATCAACCTGTCTGCAGAATTAAGTTATTAAGATGCTAAATATATCAAATCCTAATGTGAGAGCAAGTGGGCAAACATTTGTCATTCCAGTAACAGTAAGAATTAAGCTTGTCACATCCGCAAAGTTATTAATCATAAACGTGTACATGCTGAACAAAATTAAACTACAGGTCACTTTGTTTTGGCATCAAACCTTGAAACACAAGAGCAGGATTTAATCAGTACCTATTGTGCTCATTCACTATTATGAAAAGAAGCTGTTAAAAATATAAAACATTAATTACATTGTGTATAAATATTCAAAGAACTAGTCTAGCTCAATGGAATAAATCTTAAGTTTGAGTGCATAAAAGGAGCCCATCTTCCTTTGTCCATGGCCTTCTGCAATTACAGTCGAAATGAATAAGATACAAACAGACTCCCTGAATCCCACACACACACACACATTTGTATTGATTGTGGGCAATCTTTTCCCCATGAATCATCAGTACTTTCTCAAGCTGATTTTATTTATATCTCCTGATATCTCCTGTCTTCTTGAAGCAAATATAAGAAAAAATACAGGTATACCACAAATGTAACATGAGGTTTTCTTAGAAGTCCTCTTACATGTAAGTATTTAAAATAAAAAATAAGAATAAGTTTTCCATGCAAATTTACACCCTCTTACTGATCTTCTATATTTTATTAAACAGGTTGTTTCTACTTTGATTTATGCATCACAATAATATAATGCACAGTTAAAAATGTATATTTGCTCAAGATTACATTTAACATTGTTAAAAGATTATTACTGTTTTTTAGGCAAATAAAACAGAGGGTGTTTAAGAGATGTAATTAGAGATGTCTAATACATTTCTAATAAATGTATTAGATTAAAAAATATCTAATATTAGACTATAACTGATATAACATTGACATGTTGTGCATACCTGTATATTTAAAAAAAAAAAAAAAACGGTCATTTTCAGTGCATATTGCACAGTTGTAAAGTACGAAGTATGTTACAATTCTAAACAAAGCCTTCATCTTCACAGTATGCAAGAAAAATCATGTTTCTCTTGACACTTCTGACACACAGCTTTGCTAAACCATTAGCTTCAGTCAGATGCCAAGCTGTTATGTACTAAAAGCACCAATGTGGGAGGAGGTGCCACACTTTCATTGAGAGTTTTGGAAATTAATTTGTTTTAATCACACAAGCTTTAGGAATAGCAAATTAAAGCAGAGGACTGCAGATCCTTGAGTGACAGCCTCATGAGGAAATATGAATCACCAACCACAAATACAACCGCACAATAGCTTTCCTTAACAAACATGCTTCTCAGGGGAAGCTTCACTCAAAATGATCCGTCTCTCTCTACAACACTGCTTATCGCTCATATCCAGGAATACGAGACACAATAGATATGATGCTGCTTGACTCAGACATGCCTCTCACAGAACTGGGATCAGATCTCTTGGCTGAGAAACAGTTTTCTCCATGTCTGTCACAGTAACGGACATGATGACATGGAGACTTGCATATCTTACAAGATGAAAGTTCCACTCGAAGTAAACCGTTCCAACACAAGTCATGCAAAATGTCTTTCTCTGCAGGTGATTTAATTTGAAGTTAAATAAAATCGACCCAAATGTACCTGCTAATCGAATAAATTCAGACCGATGAATCATACATCCTTGAGAAAGGGTACGTGAACAAGCAGACAGCCATGGAGGAGTAAAAAATTGACATGACCTTATTTGATAAATTGTGAGTGATGAATCATACATCCTTGAATACACACACACACACACATACACACACACACACACATACACACACACACACACACACACACACAATTCAACAGCAGCATAGGGCACTTTATTCTGAAGGCTCTATCTATCTATCTATCTATCTATCTATCTATCTATCTATCTATCTATCTATCTATCTATCTATCATACTAGTGCTAGTAATATAACTTCTTACACATTCACTCTGTATGATGCCAAAAAGTAACTCAAGTCAAGTGTTTTAAAATCAAGTGTCAGTGCTAACCTCTGGCAGAAAATCTTCTTGATTTGTTGGCCCAACCAGACACGTTCTTACTGGATTACCCTTTATTCACTTAAGATTCACTCTCACACAAATACTACAGCAGCCACAAACAAATTATGGGCAAAGCCAATAAGCCACTGAGAAACCACCCAAAGCCCTCATACAATGCAAAATGTCTTAAACAGGATATTCAGTTAAGACAGATACTATTGCATGGAGTGATTCTTGGTGAGATTAGATTGTAGTTAGAAACTTAAAAAAAAAAAAAAAAAAAAAAAAAAAACGTTTTAGAAAATAATTTTATTAGAAAACTGCATTTAAACATGCAAGATCCCATTGTATTTATGTATAGGTACTATGTAAAAAAAATTCTGGTTGCCAGAATTTCACCATGAAAAATATGGTAGCAACATTTTAGATTTTACAGACTTAACTTAAATTCACAATAAAATATCGTATTTCATTAACTGATGTAATGTTAATAAACCAACATACTGAAGTACTAATATCAGTTTTGAACCCTTGTAATGCACTGATAACCACTGGTGGTGATCAGAAAGTCACATGATGAACCAAAGCTCATCACAAACACCTTTCCTACGAGCTAAGGAGGGCAATACTTATATATAGACGGTGCACAGTGTCATTCACACAAACACTAAACCCCATCAGGGTGACACACATGATACTGAAATAATACAATAAACATTAATTTAACAACATTAGATGTAAGATTAAACCCTAATGTACACAAATATGAAGTGTCATGCAGGGAATTCTGGGAGTGTCAATTTTCGCCTTGTCACTGTAAATTATACAATGACTTTTTCTTTTTCACGTCCAAAAAACATATTTTAACAGTATTTTACTGTAAAATTACATTAAATGTAATTACATTTATTCACCGAATATAGTATGGAAAATTACTGTTAACCAGTTAACAGTTTTACTGTAGCATTTTTTCAGTCTTTTACTGTTAAAAAAACAATCATTTTTACAAATACTTCCCGTAATTCTGCTATAATTATGGTAAAGCTGCTTATTTCAAACTTTTTTATTAATATGATATTAAATTAAATATGATATGTGTGTTCTTCATTAGTTCTTCAGTAAAAAAAAAAAAAACAATGGTTATTGATTTTTAAATATTATTTAATTGATTTAATTATATATATATATATATATATATATATATATATACATATATATATATATATATATATATATATAGGTAACACTTTACAATAAGGTTCATTAGTTAGCATTATTAACTACTTTAGTTAACATGAATTAACAATGAACATTACTTCTACAGCATTTATTAATATTAAGTGATGATAATTTCAACATTTACTAATGCATTATTAAAATCAAAAGTTGTGCCTTGTAACATTAATCAATGCACTGTGAATTAACGTGAACTAACAATGAACGACTTTATTTCATTAACTAACATTAACAAAGATTAACAAATACTGCAATAAATGTGTTGTTCATTGTTTGTTCATGTTAGTTAATACTAATAGACTAATAGAATTAACTAATATAACCTTATTGTAAAGTTTTATATATTAGTGTTGTGGAAAATACTGATGTCAGTACCAGTCGGTACTGAAATTTAAAAAATGTGACGATACCAGCATTTCACGTGTTCAACAGATATGTCTACAATGATCATCACTTCACACTCTTCACCTGAGTGCTTACACAGATACACACGGGAGCGCTTGAAAGCCGCGTCTATCAGCGGATCCCTAATATATCTGCTCACTGACGGATCCGCTGATAGATGTGGCTTTTTGTTCAGCTGGCTCCCTTGATAGAACCTCCCACTTGAACGAAAAGTGCAAGTCTATTGGAGAGGAAGTGTTAAAGAGCAATGACTCTCCATTATCACAAACTCCGAGCCCTCTCATGGGCGTTGCACCATGCAGACTGACAATAACTAAAGTGCTGAGGGCGAAAGACAGTTTCAGATCACCAGAGGTCCAGTATTTCCTGACCACTGCAGGATTTCTGGGTGACTGCATGCACATCATCACTACATGAGCGCCAGGATGCCATGCATTCACCTGGGAGACAGAACACGCATAGACTTATGACAAGACAAGCATTCATGGGCGAGCTGCTATAGAGATTGAAACTGTAAATGAGATATATCAGTACATTTTCACTCGTCTAGACGGGGTGGAACCCATTCCTGCCTTTCCTGAGGCTAGAGCCTGCTCAATTCCCAGAGATATATCATACACTGCAATTGGTCCTACGCTTTCATAAACAAACACTGTAGTGGATCCACTGCAAATAAACATAAACATTAGCATATACTCGCATTTCATTGCAATCCGGTGGCTAAGGTGTTCTGAATGGTTTCTAGGGCGTTGCTAGGTGTTTGATAGGTTGTTCTGGGTTATTTCTGGGTGGTTGCTAACCTGCTGAAATCAAAAGATATAACTTAAGTCACTGCTTCAATAAGTCTACAGGAGTTTTTGCCCATGTTTATCATTCACCACCAGTTTAAAATCAATTCTAATGGTTTTTCAAGTAATGGTAAATTAATTTGTAAATGAAACTGTTTTTGAAAAAAATAATTAACAAACTGTTCTCATTCACAAAATTACAACATAAAAAGGCATAATTATGCCACAAAAAGTCATAATTACGTCAAAGTCAAACAACAATTTTGACTTTTTCCCCCGGTTTCACAGACAAGGCTTAAGCCTAGTCCCAGACTAAAATGTAATCCTGGCTTAGTCTAAGCCCTGTCTGTGAAACCGGGCCTTTATGTCATAATTGGTATCTCAATTTTGGTATCTCAATTTTATGTCATAATTTTGCTTTGGTAAATCATAATTATAACAAAGTCATAATTCTGACTTTTTATCTCATGACTTGGTATCTCAATTTTGAAAATTGTGCTTTGTTAAATCATACAGTAATTATAATTATGACTTTTTACCTCCTAAATTCATCCTTTTATCTCATTATGACTTAGTATCTCATAATTTAAAAAAAACTTGCTTTGTTAAATTATAATTATGACATAACAGTCATAATAATGATGTAGTATTTCATAGACATTTCTAATTATAACTTGAGGCATTTTGTATCATAATTATAACTTTTTATGTCATGTTTAGGATTTACCAGAGCATGATTTTTTTTTCCTATATGGTGAAAATGGGCTTCCATATGAAAAACATATGAACGAAATTAAAGAGTTCACAAATAATAAAATCTAATACAGTTTTCATTTAACTATAACTTAAATTAATTTAACCATAACTTTAATTCAATGATTCAGTGACTCAATAAAGACATTTGTTTCCACCTACTGATTTAGGAATGTAAATATAAACTGCAGAAAAGACCAGAAAATTAAACTGAACTGATGTTTTTGGTGAACAGGTTCAAAATCAAGCCACTGAAAAAATAATAATAATAATAAATAAAAAAATTCCCAGTCACTTAAAGTAATTGCACACCTCTTCTCAAAAAGCTACACAATTTGAGCTGTCATTGGTGTAAGTAACACAAAGGCCACAGGACGGGCCGTTTCTTTTTCCTCAGTCTGGTGAAACAGATCTAAACTCATGCCAAACTGAAGTCCCTAGGTTTATAGATGCCACAGCCGCACTGCATGCATGATGTCATGCTTTCCATTTGCTGTGGTGCCGGCTCCATCACAAGGCTTTTTTTCTAAAATAAAGCTTTCTGGTTAAGGTCACCAACCCCCATGAGCTGAGTAGCAGAAAATGTGCACTTGCTATCTATGCGATGTCACATCCTGGTTACCCCTTGGTGTGGTTTAAACAAGCATGTGGCCTACCGCTGGCCCTAAACGGTTTATGAAAGTGGCAGGTCAGGCAGTGGGTGGAGAGAGGAACATGAAACACAGAGTCCAGGGTCAAAGAATACAGGAAACAGGAAAGAAAATAGCCAGAAGCGTTGTGCATTAACAAACCTATTCAGCTGGCATGATTATAATTACATCTCCTAATCTGAAATTAAATTTACAATTATAACTGGCGGCTGAGAGCTGATGATTTATGTCAACCTCATATCATCCTACCTCAAGGGGATGAATGAAACATGAATACAATAATGTGCTGTGCCGTAATTGTAATATGTAACAAAACTCAGTTTAAAGGTCGGCTTGCAGCACTTCAAAGTAATATAAAAAGTGATTTTGTCAACCGGTCTCGCTGATAACTCAAAACCCAGACATCAAAAAGATGGCCAGGTCATCCAGGGACGCTGTGTAAATGTGTGTGTGTGTGTGTGTGTGTGTGTGTGTGTGTGTGTGTGTGTGTGTGTGTGTGTGTGTGTGTGTGTGTGTGTGTGTGTGTGTGTGTGTGTTTCACAACCTGTTATTTCACAGATGAATGCTACAGACAGCTCATCTTAGGGTACTTACCTAGGCATCTGACCACATCGACCACAGTTTTGTGTCTGCCCTACTACTGTGTCCAGTGAATATCAAGTAGGCCCCTGCTAGTGCACTCGAGAAAGAAAAAATATTACATGAAGCGCTTCGACAAAAATTCTAACTTTTTTAACTGTGTGTATGAAAACACTGACGCTATCTATAGCACACAGACACACACACACACACACACACACACACAAAGCAGTCTCTTCGTTTTCATAATAAGGATTTAGCTTATCATAATCTCATTGCATTAAGAAAATAATAATAAGAAACCTCATAATTAGTAGTTATGTCATAAAATTGGAAATAATATGATAATAAACTTATTAAAATGGAGTAACTATGACTTAGTAATAATGACTTAAAATCTCATAATGGAAGAATTTATCATAAGTTAATAAGATAATAGTAAGATTTTTCATTATTATGAAAGTTTCTTATTATTATGAGCTGTTACGTCATAATTTTGAGAATGTGTATCATTTTTTATTTGTTTGTTTACTTTTATGTAATGAAAAGCAACACTTGACAACCAACTCATATCAATATAACAAACATTAGGCTATATATGACTTTTCATTTCAAAATTTGATAAAAATGTAACATCTTAAGTCATTATTATGAGAATGTTTCTGATTATTATGACTCGAATGCTGAGACAGAAACTGGCTTCCATAGTCCACAGAATATATTTCAGGAATAAATGCTAAAGAAAAAACATTTATCAAATTTACCAAATTCTACATTATTACTGTTCATTCTACTTTTGATATAATATATAAAAAGTTTCTTATTATTATGAAACGTTAACTTCATTATTATGAGAACTTTCTTTTTATTATCAGATGTTAAGTATTATGATCAATTTTCTGAATATAATGAGATGCTCATTATTATGGCACATTAAATCTAAATATAATGAGAAGCTAAGTCACAATTATAAAAAAGAAATCTTCTGTAGTCCACAAAAAAAAAAAAAAAAAAAAAAAAAACTTGTTACTGTTGTTTCATTCTTATTTCTAGAATACTGAGATACTCTATACACGTTGGAAAGCATGAGATTACACTTGATTATTTTATTGCAATACAGTACATTTTGTATTAAAATAAAATACATAAATTGTATACATATATTTTATTTTAAAGTAATTTTTGGTGTTACTTTAAAAAAAAATGTCTGAAAGGTGTCCCTTTCATGAAATCGTCATATTTGTGGGTTCCTTGGGATCAAATATTTCTAAACCCCCCGCTCTAGAAGACATTTACTGATGGTGGGTTTTAAAATGCAGAAAACAGCTTGTCAAAGGAAAGGAATGCCACGCTCACATGCTCAACCAGTCATCTTCAAGAAGCTAAATTGCTTACAATTATGGGTCTGTAACTAAAGAGAAAGGACAAGCCATTTTGTTTAACTAAACTGGCATCATTCATGACAGTGTGATTGTGAGGTTCAGATACAGGCCTTCTGGGAAAATAGTCATGTCATGATGTATTTCAGAACCGTGGCACACCCACAAAGACCGGATCACAGTCTGATAACACAACCTAAACTCAACGAGAACGAAAAGATAACCCTTCAGCGTCAACAAAGAAGCCCAAATTAGGTAAATGCAGCAAGACGTTTACAAACATTGAATAGAATATGGTGATACGGTAAACGTGACGATGACGTAACATCACTACCAGGACGCGCTCCTGCAGCGAAGGACACGCCCCCTTTTCCAGAAACACAGCAGCTCCGCGTCTATAGCAACAAACCAACTTTCACACGCGGGTCCAAGCAGTTGTGAAACTCTAACAACACCAGTACTTTCTTCTTATGTTACATTTGAGTGCAATGTGATACATGGAAACGTGCTAAAGTTCACGCTCACGTGAAAATACGCACACAGACAGGTTTAATCTGACAGATGTTCGTCATGGTAATCTGCCACAATCGCATCGTTCCTACATTGTTATTATTACAATAAAAGTGGTATAACTTGCTAAAAATAAATAAATAAATAAACCAGCCTAAGCTTGTTTGCCTGCTAGCTTTTTATGTTTAACAACATTAAAATTAAATAAATAGAAGTCTGAATGTTTCTGGAAGCTTCGTTAACTTTGATGTAGGCTAAATGGTTTTTACAGTAGCAACAATAACTGTATTAAGTATGCTATTTTGATGAAAACCGAAAAATTTTGGCACTTTTGATGAACTTTACGTTTAGATGAATGTTAAACTAACCTGGCTTGACACACTTGAGGCGGACAGGGTCTTTGCAGTGTCTGACCACAGCCCACACATCCCTGATGGTCAGTCCGGCCACCGGAGTATCATTGACCTCCAGAAGTAGCTCGTCCTGGTGCAGGTTGCGCCTGTCCGGTTTCATCTCTCCAATAACGGGGAACTGTCCATTCTCCGCGCCTCCCTGCAGCTCGAACCCAAGCTCCGCACTCGGACCCCTGGATAACACAACCTCGTGGACTCTGTTAGTCCAATGACTTTTCTTCTTCAGGCTTTTGGACATGTTTGGAGTTGTTAATGTGACAGGAGAGCAGCCATGAAAGCGCGTAATCCGTTCAGTCGGCTCAGTAAAGTTGCACGATCCGTCTCTGTGGATGGTGAGAGTCTCCATATCAGCAGCAGATCCACGGCAGCCTCTTTAAAACTGCAACACTAACACTGATGTCCGACTCGCGCGGTTCTTTTTGATGATTCCTCAGAACCAATTCGCAAACCGTATGTGAGTCATTCGGCTGTAAGGTGAACTTTCAGCGTTAAATTACGACACGATGGAAGCGTAAACAACGCAAAGTAAAGTAAACCAGTACAAGTTTACACCAGTAAGGTAAAGTAAACGAAAACAGTGTGATAAACATTCCATTAAAGAATCATTATTAAAGAATTTCATTAAATACCCAAAATGCTGCGTGGAGACTGAAACACATTTTAATGATGACTAGAATTAGGTAAATTGTTTTTAGACGGTTCTTTGATACTTTCTATACTTCAAAACGACACAGTTCTGTGGACTTCTGTTTACAACAAATCAAATGAATCAAATGAGTCGAAGTTAAACGAAGCGTCCGCACGAATCGATTCGCTTACATGACTCGGACTTCCTAACGCTGCACTGAGTGAGTGAGTCCAAACTGCTCGGGAAACTGAGCCGGATGTGATGCGAGGAGGAGGAGAGAAGAGACGCTTCCCCTGTGGAGAAGAGAAAAGAACAGAAAAGAAGAGAGAAAGAAAGTAACGGAACTTTCAGCCTGGGGCGATTTTTCCATTATAAACGACTGCTGTGCCGCCTCCTGGAGAAAATGTAAAATGGAACTCAGTTTGGTATAAAGTTATACTTTTTTTTCTGCAGCTGTCCTGCTGTAGGCCAAGGAACACAGTTTTAAACACAGGAACAGGAGACAACACTTTGATAACTTTGATAAACAAGTAATTCACAAACACAGCCTGTCTGTGACAAAATCTACATTAATAGCGTATAGCCTAATTAATGTTATATGACTTGAAACTACTGCATAAAAAAATATTAATAATTAATGTTTATTCAGAATTTGACAATGTAACCCACAAAATCACATATTGTAATTGCCTAGCTGACCCAATAATGGAAATTCTGTCCTCGCTGACTTTTTTTCTTGTGTGGAAAAATAAAATAAAATATATATATATATATATATATATATATATATATATATATATATATATATATAGCCTATATATATTTGGTAGAAAGGGCAGAGCATCTGTCCAAACCATAGTTCCAATCTCATCTCCTTAATTGACTCCAATTAGCTATTTGAGAAGTCGTAACACTTGTAAAATTGTAACTGTGTGATTTGAAGATCAGACCATATTTTATGAGTAATCAATGTGTAAATTGTGAAATTTTCAAAGGGGTCACAAACATATTCTTGCCACCTTATGCATATATATGCATGCCCATATCATGGCAGTACAGCTATTTTAATCTTGCGCAGTGCAGTTTTTCTTATTACAGCACCAGGTTTCAAGTAGATTAGTTACAGAGCAACACAACATCATTTTATGATCAAACGAGGTTGAAACCAAGCCAAATTAGTTTAAGTTATTATTTGTTTTGCTATAATCCATCATCACACAAAACTTGCTTTCAAGTCGGCACTTTCTCTTTTAAGACAGTTCCCCTGAGTCGCTTTAGAAATATTATTACAGGCCATTCTGGGAAAACTCCCTGTTATCTGCTAAACAGCCAAGACGGCTTATTTCACTGATATCTGCATGTATAATACTCTCTATCTTCTATTCTCAGACTTTATTTGATTAGATAACAGAATTGTGAATGATGATGTACCTCACGCAGGCTTATAAGCGTTCTGAAAGGAATACTTTAGGATGATGCTAAGGTGACTTCAGCTGATGTTTAGAGGAAGGAGCAATGGCCAGTGCTGTGACCTTCGCTCCCTGAGACAGAGGAGCAGCTCTCAGCATTCCACAGATGGGAGTTTATGGACAGCGAGCGGGAGAGGGCAAGCAGAGGAGGGTGTTTTGACAAGGAGGTTTTAAACAAGTTTTGGAATTCCCTGAGCATGGCAAAAGTATATTGAGGAGTTGGTGCTGTTAAAATGGAAGTCATGTCCACATAAATGACGCATAAGCAATTTAGCCTATCACACGAGTGAGCGGATATTCACACAGAATGCGTTTAAAAACTTGAGACACAGGACAGTGGAATGGGAAAAAACGCACAGTTTAGATTCATATTTTAATGCTTGAAATGCACTACAGAAAATTTTGCCAGATTTCAGAGCCAGTCTGCAGATTTTAGGCATCCGGTGTTGACAGATTTCACAGAAAATCGCATAGCGTATGATGGACACAGCTTCAGACTATGATTCTGTCCAGTCGGAGGATATTAAACATAATTGATATTTTAAGTCAATTTTGGAACACATATTGCCTTCATTTGTCATGTGTCAGTGTGTGAGTCATTTAATATACAATAGCCAATTTTTCTCTGTATTCATTTACAAAGTTAGAAAATGTATGATGCCTAGTGTTTTTAAATTGGTTCAGATTTGAAAAGTCGTGTAGTAGTGGTTTTAAAACGCTGTCATGTGCAAGACATTCAACTAAAGCAAACGCTCAAAGACAATGAGAAAGCAGCGCAGTGGAATGCAAAAATGTGTTCTGTTGGATGTTTTAAATATCAGTGTGGACGTGATATTCAGACAAGCAAAATTCCGAGTGTGCTTTACATATATAAGATATAAGATAAAAGTACATTTTTGACAAAGTTGAGTTTTGACAAAGAAAACTTTTACTAAAACAAAAGCTCTAGTAGTAATACTCTGTTAGACTACATTATGCTTGGGAGATATGAGTGGTTTCTAGGGCATTGCTATGCGTTTGCTGTGTTCCTTATAGACTATAAGTTATAGTCATACCTTCCCTCACTGTAAGTTTATACGATTTAATCATCCATCATGCCAAAAAACAAAAAAACAAAACATTAATAACAGACTTCTCCTCAACAAGCCACATGATTGAAGTTATGATTTATTCTCATAGCACAAACAATGTGTCCTTATAAGTTCAATACTCAGGGGTTTGTACCTGAGTATGAGCAGTATGCAGTTCTGTTAGGTCAGAGCTTTGTTTTGTACATGTACACTCCATTTTCTGCAAAAGGACTGTTGGTGCTTGTTCCAAATCTGGTTTTTATTCACTCCCACTCTCGCACAATTTCATTCAAGAGAAAAGTGCTCCCAAAAATGAGATGCTCCATGCCTGCTGGTACATCAGAGAGCAGGTGGCCTTCCTAAACAGGACAGTCGCATCCAAAAAGAGATCAAAAAGCTGGAGGAAGCGATCTCTCGCTCGTACAATTTACTCCACCAGATGGGAGCACATTGGTCCTGACAGTGATGTCGCCGTGGGGACTGCAACATATTGCTAGGCAACATGATCTAATGATTATGACAGGCGTAATTTTCAGCCAATTTAAAGCCATCCAGGAATGAAGAGGCAGAGCCTGATGGTTTTAACAGGAGCAGAAAGGGACGCAGATAGGAGCTGTTAATGGCTGTTGCGTGCCATTTGGGACAGCAATATTCAGATTGAAACAAGAACCTCAGTCGGTTTCTGCAGTTGGTTGAGTTTGTATGAATTTATTAGTGGTGTTTGCTAAAGCAAATATATTATTACACATAGGGTTATAGGGATTTGAATAACCCCTAATTGTTCAAATTAACTCGTAACTCGCAATCACATAGCAAAAACAAAAAACAAAAACAGAAATGTGTTAAGTAAAAGTGCATGCATCCATATGAATGGAAGGGAAAAAACCTGCAGCAATTGTTTAAAAAAATGCTTCAATTTAGTGTAAAAACTGGCTGCTATGGTTCTTTTTATTCTATAAAAATATATATGATTTCTTTGTAAAAATTTACATTTAAATACTGTATATTTTATTATAAATAAAAATCAGTATAATTAAAATAAAATATAAAATTAAAGTGAATTAAATCATTTGATAAAAAGAAGTGAATGATAAAGCAAAACAACAACAAAAATGTTTCAAAATATTTCTTTCTTCCGTGGAACTCAAAATATTTCCATCTTGAATGACTGAATGGGGTTGGTTTTTAGACTTGAGAGAAAGCTAAGCCTCCATCAATCTGTTGTTGGGAGATCACTTGTGGTGTGCTGCGAGTGGTCAGGATGGCACGCTTCAAATCAGAACAACGATATATATCTTCATTAGCTGAAGGATTTGTCTCTTGGATGTAGCCTACATTGTCACAAAACACAAATAAAAAAACATGCTATTCTGAGGTCCCCAGATTTGGGCCATTTTTGTAGGTAGGTTGCTGTGGTATGTGGGTAGACCTCAAGGGAGTGTTTTCCCGCCAATATCAGCTGCATGATCAGTTACCTTCAAAATGCTTTTAACTGCTTTCAAATTCGAAGCTTTTAACAGAGTCACTCCCCTCCTCTCTTCCTGTAAAGCACTCTATTTCAGTCCAAGGCAGGAGTGTCAGTAAGGAAAAATGGTGCATGCATACATCATGAGCATGACAGCTGCGACATGATGGACTCCAGTCTAAATCACCTGTGACGGAGGATGCTGTATGTGTCAGACTCCATGAGGTTATTGGAACAGAGCCAGTGTTCTGCTGTCACTGGGTTTCACAAGAGTTCAAACTTGTTGGGGACCTGACTGGGAGATAGTGGAAGCAGTCATTTCATAATCTTCTATTAAAATGATTGCAGTTGGGTTCAATTAATAATACATCAGGTATATTATCCTAATATTATAATTCTATATTTACACACCATCATGTCATTCCAAATCTGGTGCCCTTTGAAAGTGCATGTGGACAAATGCTGACAAGTCTTCTGAAGTTTATCATAAGGAAGAAACTGACATTTATTTAGTGTTATTAATGAAAACCTTGCCATTCATGATAACTCTCCAATCCTATTTACCCTTGTACATATTGCTCCAGGTTTTGACAAACTGCACAGGGTCTGAGGGAAAGATTTTTATTAAATAATGACTTACATTTTGGTCTGTACCTTACATAAATTTATCAAAGTCTTCAGAAGGCATGCAATATATTGCAGCACTTCTATGAAGCTTTCTTAGTACCACATTTATGGTACTCTTTAATTCTTAAATGGAATAGTAAATGGTGGCAGAGTGTATTTTTAGCTTAACTATTATTTTAACAAGACAATTTTAAATCGAATATACAAATGTGAGCTCTTAAAAGCATGCTCTAAAGAATTGTGCAATATATAGTGCAGCAGGAGTCGGTTAATGCAAGGCTAGTGTAAAAAAACAAAAAAAACAATCATGACATCCCATCATTGTCCTGTAATGCTCCGTATAGATGTTAACATGGTGCTAAGTGCTCCGAATTCTCAGAATCTTTCTTGCTTTTACAAGAAATGAACCCATAATATCACACACTCTTTGGACTGAGAGTGTTATGTAACCCTCCCACTTCACTCCATTCTTTATGTAATGAGGCAGGCTGCAAAAGGCACAGCTAAAACATTTTAAAGCTCACTGACAGACGTACAGTTAAAGATGTCGACTGGATCTTTTTTGCAGCATTTAAGTGCTGACCAAGCCTTTTCAGGTGCAATTTAGTCAAAGGCAAGTGGACTTCCAGATGTTGGGAGATGTTTCTCCACTCATGTGTGTGGATTTATGGGGAAAACCAACCTGAAAGTGTGAACTGCAGTAAAGGAGGTCCATAAAACCTGAGGAAAGCTTGGTTCTTGGTTAGCTTTTTGTTTATTTATGCTATCTACCAACAGGTGGATGTCATATATATTTTTTTTATTCATTTATTTATTTATTTATTTTTATGTGTGTGTGTGTGTGTGTCTACAATACATTAAACATGCCATTCATACATACAATGAAACTTGAAACTATCTCTTCAAAGATTGACATTTTTTTGTTGATCATTGAACATAGCATTAATTAACTAAATTAAAATACTTTTTTTTTCTTGAAAAGGAAACCTTACTGTCTTTAGTACTTTGGCATAAGCTTTTAGCATTATTTCTTTTCTTTTTCATTCCTTTAAAAAAAAATCATTACAAATATTTAATAATAATAATAATAGATTATAATAATTACATTCAAATCTGTGGGTCAAAGTCAATATGTTTTCTAAAATTACTTTTTCTGACAAGGGTAGATTAGTTAAGGTGTAAAATGTCATATAGCATTACCTCACAAAATACTTATAATATTGACAAATTTTGCCTTTGTATTAACATTATCTTGATAATTAATACATGTTACTATGAAAAATATATTTAAAACTGGTTTTAAAAATAATGATTAATATTTGTGCTCTCACAAATATGTTTTTTACTTGATGGTTACAAAACATGACATATTTACAGTCATTCAGTTTAAACTGTTGTTAAAAAATGCAATGAAAGTTTTTTTCAAATACATAAAAAGTAGATTTCTAAGAACCTGTCATACTTATTTTAAACTCTTTTTTTTAAGATTGTCCTTTTTACTTGTCTTCTTATAATTTTATTTATTTAAGTCACCGACCCAAGTAAGCATAGCCCAGTCAGCCCTTGTACGGTAGTTAGCATAGCACAGGTAATTCGTTTCAGATGTTGAACAGAAAAAAATTAATAAAAATAAACCACATCCCAATAGTACTTTGCATTCAAAGAGGAACAACACTGTCAAAACATAATAAAGGAAGATAGAGCATAACCATATACAAAAATTACAGTCTATTTGGTCGGTCAAAATCAACCTGAAACGCTTTAAACGTTTGATGTGTATGAATTAACCTGTCAGTTTCACCATTTGAAGTCACAAATATGTTGTGAAAGCCTGTCAAAAACATGACACAGGGTTATTGATAACTTGTTAGGGCATGCTTTAGGGTTGATTTTATCTACTCGGCTGTAATCATCGTAATTTTCTTGCTGTTTCTTACCTACACGCCATGTGAGCCTCACACAGTTTGAGAAATATTATCCCTGGCCAATCAAATTCAATTATTTCTCATGACCCAGATACTAAATCATGTTTATGTCTCTCTGGCCTGCCTTGAGCTCAGGGTTTTGCACAGACTTGAGCCAAACTCAACAGTGCACCCAACTGGCCAACTTGGGTGAATAAGAAGCTAATATTAAGTTTTCATATTGAATAAGAGATGATGTGTAATCCTTCGTTCCATTCAGAGTCAGATATGGCACATTTCTGTTCGATATCTCTGATTTCCGGCTGAATCCCAACACTCAAAATGTTTTTTGTTGTTGTTGTTTCTGGCTGCTTTTCGCACAGATACAGCTTAATTTTGTCATTGCCAGAACAGTGATTGGTTTCAACTCTCATTTACATTTTCATAAGTTTGGTTTGGTATTTCCCACCTTTTTGATGCTCTCACCACTTGTTCTGCCCTGCCCCGAGCAATCCTGCCCCCTAGCTTCTACAGAGAATTAACTGAAAATCTCAGCTCATGCTCCACTCATTCTGCACCAGTGGATATGTACTGTGAGAAAAAGAAAGAAGATTGGATAGGCAAGATAAAAAAGATGGTGATGATTCCAATCCCTCACATCCGTGGTCACCTTTGCCTGAATAACTTTAATACTCACAGCGGCAATCGTTCCCACATTTTCATAAAACAAAAGGAATTTCGAATTGTCAAAACATTTGTCAAGATACAGTAAGGGTGGTGCAGGTTTATCCCAAACATCCAGAGTGGAACATTGTGCTTTATGAATGACAGCCAACGATCTCTCTATAAGAACAATAGGCCTATTTCTGAAATAATTATGCCATTCTTCTTGACGGGGGTCCAAGTGTGCATTAGAGTTTCTTGGCAAACACAACTTTTATGAGTGAATGCAAAAGTTTTGCGAGCCAGCAAAGTTTCTTGAAGAGACACAAAACTTTTGAAAGCATACACAAAGTTTCTCATTGAAATGCAAAAGTTCTGTGGTCGAATACAAACTTTTTGTAAGTGAAGGGGAATGCAAAACTTTTGTGAGTCAGTGCAAAATTCTCGGGGAGCGCAAAACTTATACCCAAAGTTTGTTGGGGGAACACAAACATTTAGTGAGCAAATCCAGGGTTTCTCTGAGAATGCAAATGATTTGTAAGCGAATGAGAAGTATTTAAGGGAACGCAAAAGTTTTACGAGTAAATTCAAAAGTTTTGTTAGCAACTGCAAAGTTTCTCGGGGAATGCAGAACATTTACAAGAGAATGCAAAACCATTAGAATATATTTTTTCCTCCCATCTCATATTCTTTTCCATCATTGGGGCTCCATAGAATCCTATGGTTGAGCTTGTCACAATGAATATGGACATCAATGCCTGTACTTTAAAAATGGTATAGACAGAAATTCCCTATAGATCTCATCACTCTTGTACATATTTAAAAGAGTGCTTTGAGTGTGGATGGACATTGCTACAATTTCAAATATTCCCATTCATGTCAATCAGTAAGAACATGAGATAACTGAGCATATTTGATAATTTATTTAAAGTGACCTACTTGGAGATGGAATGTTTCTAGTAAAATACAATTAATTGCTATTTCTGGATGGATATTACTAGTAATATGCCCAAATGACAAATCACTCTTAGCATAATCCCCATTATTTCAGATCTGATATGGTTTCACCTGAGCATGCATATTTTTCCTCATTAGTTCTGAATCATATCCACAGAGATTTCTCAGAATGCCAAATCTGTTTAAAATATCAGCTGAATAATTTTTCTAAGATCGTCTCTCTTTTAAAAAAGGGCAGACCGCAGAGGAGCTTCAAACCACCCTTTCTACAAAGTTCACTTTTTTGAAGTTTCTCTTGGAGCTTAAAACACTTAAAGAAATGATCTGGGTTCTATACAAGTTAATCGCTATCAACAGCATCTGTTGATTACCGAAAAGACTTGGATGAAACATTTTAGTGAACTTATTGCAGTGCATTCTGGGATTGCTTCATCTGTGAACAGCCTTATGGGTTTAGGAGAGCATCTAAGTTTCCTTAAGGAACTGTTTATTCAAAACGGCAAATTATGTTGTTCCAAACCTCTGTCTTTTATATATATATATATATATATATATATATATATATATATACATATATATATATACAGTATTTACATGCAATGGAAGTCATGTGTAGTTTTATGAAGTTATAAATTTGAGTGTAACAGCTTAAAAGTGAAAAGTGTTTGCTCTTTTTATTCTTTTCCTTTTCTTCTCTTAATAATGACAGAATTTGTATTTTTGGGTGAATTATCTCTTTATCTGTTTGAGTTTAGAACATAAATGATGAGTAAATGGTTATTACAGAGTTATTGCAATTAACTAAAACCATAAATAAACAGGAAAAAAATTATAAAAACTATATCTAAATCTAAAGTATCTAAACAGCATGTAGAATGTTTTTTGAATGAACTACTTCTGTGCTAAAGCAATAAGCATACTACTGACAGACACTAAGTGTGGCTTTCTTCCTTTATACTGTACAAAAAGAGCCATTCAAGATATATCATATAAAAAGCTGTCATCACAAGACGCTTCAGGATTCTGTTCATTCCTCATGGCAAGGTCTGTGATGCCCCTGTGAATGGAGGATGTTGAGAGCTTTATCATTGTTTGATGGATGTTATAAGACGGAGAGAAGAGACTTGGCTTGTTTGTGTTGAAGGTTTTTTTTTTCTGTGTAGAAAACCCTCTTATTTGTTAAAACCAAATGTAATAGTTTTTCTCAAATTATATTTTATACTATTCAAAATTATTTATTTTCCCAAAAGACAAAAGCATTCATAAAACACAAAAAAGATATAAAAAATGCATTAACAAAATCATTGATAAAATATTATTTATTATAAAGACCATATTTAATCAATATGTTTTCTTTAGACATAAGCCAAAATGTTACTTAATGTGCTTAATTTCACCATTAACAAAAACTAAATTAGCTATAATATGAAAGTAGAATTTGTACTTAGCTGATGTTAGTTTACTTGTTATAATTAAAGGCACATTCTAAAGATAATGATGTCTAGCGAAAATCAAAGGCAACTTGACATGTATCATCCACAGAGTAGACCCTTAATCACTGCAAAAAGCTCAGTGAAAACAATAATATACTACTAATATATCATTACAAACTAAAGAAGTTTTGATGTAAATTAGCTCAGTTTAATTGTCTCAAATGTTGGGAGTACACCACAAGACTATGAGCTTTGATATGTTACAAGAGGATATCTGATTGTTGTAACAAAGAAAGTGGAAATGAGAAAGATATAAAGAGGAAGAGACACCATGCAACCATCATATATCACTCATGCATCTTATGTGAGATTCGGTCAAACAGAATAAACCACTATAATGTTCATAATGATCACACTCACACAGGCTTTTAGATTGAAAGCATCTATTATGAAAGACAGACGAGTGTGAATTTATTTCCTGCGCACACACACACACACACACAAACCGCTCACATGGTGGTGAAGGATGACAGATTCGTCTTCCCTTGAGAGTCAAGGCCCTGCGTATAGTGATAACTCAAAGAGAACTAATTAATTACTGAAAGAGTAATTAAAGAGAAAGTGTGAGAAAGAGAGGATGCGGGGTGAACCGAGTAGAAAGATGTACACTAGAAATCCAATAAAAATGAGGAAAATATACAAAGTTCACCCCAAAAATACATTTTCGGCCATCATTTACTCACCGTCAGGTCACTTAAAACCAGTATGACTTACTTTCTTCAGTTGAACACAAAATAAGATGTTCCCACTGCTAACTGCACAGTTAACTGAGAAACCAGTGTATCAAACAATTTTTCAAAATTGAGGGCACATAGAGATGTACTAATGTCAAGCATCCCCAATGTCATTGGTTCTAACATCAATCATTAATAAAATCATTAATCATCTTATTATTATCAGTTACAAGGGTCTGCAGTGTTCCTTTCTATTATATAACATCCTTTATTTATTTGTTTGCTTGTTTCTTTCTCCACATGACTTTATTGGGTGCACATTTGATGTTATGGACAAAAGTTTTCCAAATATTAATAAGCAGTAAATCTGTTTTTATTTTCAAATGAATTAATTCATCTGGAAAATTGACTTTTTAATGGAGGGACAGCAAAATCTTGCAGGTTTCATTAAAAATGTCTTCTTTTGAGTTTTTCAAAGAAGAATGAAAATTATATGGATTTGGAACGACACAAGGATGAGTAATTGATGACAGAATTTTAAAGTTTTCATTTTAATTACTTTATTTTAGTGACAAATTATTGAGGGTCACGTCATTGACCCATATGCGAGCTATGGAAGAGGGCAAGAGCATAATGTTTTTTTGTCTTCCAGGTACTTGACAGCCCCAGTCCACATTGTATGGAAAAGAGCAGCAAGCACATTCTGTGAAACATCTCTGTTTTTTGTTCCACCAAAGAATTTTAAAGGAGAATAAATGACAGAATTTCCATTCCTTTAATGTGACACTTACAATAATGATGCGACTCAAGGACAACAGATTCTTTATGGTCTGAAATCTGAAAACAGATGACATTTTTTTCATGTCACGGCAGCATTTGTCAGACTGAGACAGCTTAATTCAAATTCTGTCTTTCAAGGTTAGCTCTGCATGTGACAGGCTAATTCCTCCTGTCTCACTGAGAGTTGTAATGTATGGCTTCAAAGAGGGCATTTTTCTTCACCACCTTGCCTCATATTTACCAAAGCTGTCTTTTCAAAGTGAACTCATTCGATGGCTTCTGTGATTGGAAGCCATCCGCCCTGCCTTCAGTCACTGTTCAGTCATCATTCTCTCCCACCATCTCTCTCACTCCCTTACTTTCTGAACGATGTCTGAATTAATGTGAACACTCACATTATCTGCGCCGGAGGTTGTCGTTTCACTCTGATATAGCGGTTCGGTCTTCAGTGGTGAACGTCTCATTTGTCATGTTTGGAATATTCACAGTCTTTTTAAAAAACAAATCTTAGCACCGTGGCGTGTTTGAACAGAGTGCGAGAAACAGACTGGAGGGGGGTTGATAGTCCTTTTCAATGATGTTTAGAGTTGTAAGGTTACTGGATGTAGCATTTGTCATATTCCTCATGTAGATTGAATAGCAATCTGTCTAGGGAGGAGGGAGAGTTGGAATAATGCAGCTAATGAAGGCAAAAAGTAGCTGTATACTGAGTCATCCTGCTGTCAACAGTCTACATAGCCTGAAGGCAGCAACCTAACCAAAATAAAACCTCATAAAAACCACTCTATAGCGAACAACTTTCTTAACGTCATTCACATGTGCCTCTTTCACCAAAAAAAGAGAACTTCTCTACATTCATTCAAATGTATTGGGTTATATAACTTATGGTGAAAAACAGTAAAAGGACAGATTTCACACATGATTCTATTTTATTTAAATAGATTTGTTTCTCCCCCTTTTTTTTGTTATAATGTACATTAGGGTGTTTTGTATTATTTAGTTGATATTTATTGCATTTTTTTGTGTTGCGTGTTTGTATTATTTAGTTGATATTTATTGCATTTTTTTGTGTTGCGTGTACGGAGTCCCGCACATGACATGCAAGAAAAAATAAATAAATTGTGCACACGATTTACTAATTCGCTCCCTCGATGTACTAAAACGTGCACACCATTACTATTTCGTTCCCTCAATTTGCTAATTCGTTACCTCGATTTGCTAAATCGTGTGCATGATTTATTAATTAGTTCTATAGATTTATAAAACGTGTGCACCATTTAGCAAATCAAGGGAATTAATTAGTAAATCCTGCGCACAATTTATAAATCGAGGGAACGAAATAGTAAACGACAATTTAGCCTACTATTTTTTCCTGCATGCCATGTGAGGGGCTCCGTAGCTTAGCCTTTATAAGACAAATGATTTTAGTGTATTGTCTAAATAAATTAAAGAAATAAAACACTATAAATTAAAACCAGTCGCTTTAAATGCTACCAGTGAATTTAAGCATTACAGTATTATAATGTACAGTATAAACAAGTATATATATATATATATATATATATATATATATATATATATATATATATATATATATATATATATATATATATATTCATTGCTTAAAATGATGTATAGGAAGGCAGCTCACGAAGGGACAGAACTTGAGTATGTGTTTGAAGTTAGAGGGAGTTTTGAGCTATCATTTACATGTTTGTATTTCATTAACCACCCAAGCCCACCCTTCACTAAACATCCAAGCTGTTTTTATTCTTCTTTTTTTTCCTGTTGTTTTTCTGTTAAACTGCTGACCTGGCTGGCACAGCCTTGTCTCCCACAATGCAGCTGTGAGGATGAACTATCGAACCATGAAGCAGCAACAAACCTGCTAAGATGTTCCCAAAATCAGCTTGACTATACCTTAAGCTGGTCTATGATGTGATTTTGTGAAACACATTTGACTGGCAAATTAATTCCAATAGAGTTTGATGTAAGCATTTTGCTAAGCTAAAAAGCACAATACCCACTAATGTACATACAAAATACATGTAAGTCACAAATATTGGCTAACATTTGGTTTATTCCTTGTTTTTATACATTGTTCCCTTAACCCTGGCATCCCAGCACTATGTTCTCCTTCTCTGTGAAAAATAAGTGTGCTTAAATGGATAGTTCACCCAAAAAGTAAAATTCTGTTATCATTTACTCACCCTCAATTCATTCCAAACCTGTATGAGTTTCTTTCTTCTGTTGAGCAAAAAAGAAGATATTCTGAAGAATGGTGTTAACCAAACAGTTGACTGTAGCCAATGACTTCCATATACATGAAAAAAAAATAAAAAATACAATGGAAGTCAGTGGCTTTACCATCAACTGTTTGGTTAACAACATTCTACAAAACATCTTCTTTTGTGCTCATACAGGTTTGACAACAACATGAGGGTGAGTAAATGATGACAGAGTCCAAATTAAGCACTCTCAAGTGGGTCAAAATTATACACTCAGATAATTAATGTAATATAAATTTAAACTATAGTAATGTTGAAAGTATAAGTAAACTTCAAACCATGTTTTTGGACACTATTGCATGTTAATTGCAATAGAATGACAATCATTTAATTGCAATGAACATACAATTACGTGTCTGAAAACATGACATTCAGTTCTCAATTATATTCTTTTAAAGTAAATTATTTCAGTAATGAGTCATTTAAAAAAAAAAATGCTAAAGTGTACTTATTTTTTCACAAGGGCTACCGAAAAATGTGTTGCTTAGTGTCTGTGTGGCTCTCTGAGCCTGTAATATCCTCATATAGATTGTAGGGGGTGAATCTGGTGTGTTTACGGGCTGGGGGGGCATTATTCATATTTGGTTACGGGAAGGAACAATGAATGGAAATCTATCAAGACTGCTAGTAACTGCACAGATCCGAACTTCCTTGAAATTCAAATCAATACAGCAAGGATAAGCAGCTCATCCTCATTTAAAAAGTCAATTAAGCCCCCTTAATGATTCAAGATGGAAACAATTTCATGCAGATGCCTGCAGATGAATGATTGCTTGCGGTATCCATAGCTCACTGAATGACTGAAAACACACACATTCATTTGTGATGAACTGGTAGTAGATTCATCACACTAACACACTGTCTGCAGGATGTGTTCTGTGTGCATGCAGGCACAGTTAGAGGCAATTAATTAATGTATCTTTTACAGTCATCAGGCAGTTTTGGGAGAAATCAACATTTTTGATTTTGGGAATGAGTCCAATTTTTACAACAAAAGACATTTATGTATTGAGGGAAAGTGTGCGATTTGAATTATAACATCTCATGAGGCACAGTTACAGAGTCAGTAGGACTGTGCTGCCACCTATTGGTGACATTGGGTGTCCAAAATGAAGGTCAGTCTAATGAACTATTCCATGGTCATTGCTTTTGCATAGTTTGTGCTTGCTGTTTAATAATCACCACTCTGTCATGGAAACTAGCATGTATAGACTTCAATTAAACTATTTATTAAAAAGAAATATGTACCTGTATGATATTATTCTGTACCCGCAGCAGTTTGGAAAACAAATGGATTGATGATTCAGCTGTGGGCTCCATCTTCTGGCGAGACGCGGGAATTCATTTGGCAGCACCCACACAGTACATCAGGGAAGAGCAACTTCGGTCCTGGAGGTCCACTGTCCTACAGAGTTTAGCTGCAACTCTGATCAAACACACCTGAACAAGCTAATCAATGTCTTCAAGACTAGTTGTCTTGATCGACGTTGTCTATCCCTGCTCTAAGCTGTTGAGTGTACATCGGTTGTGCACTTGTTGTTGAGGTGCATTGTGGGAATGAGTGCACTTGATAACATCCACTATGGTTTCGGGAACCACTGCAAATGACTGTCCCCTTACATATTGCGCTATTTAGGATTATAGGGGGCGAATTTAGACACAGTTTCATTCATACTACACACTATATAGAGTGTCATTCTATATAGAACATTAATGGCCATAAAGCAAGTTTCAAACCAAATGTAGTATATCGTTTTCGATTTTAGACCCATCATGGGTCTCCAGGAGCATGGTTAAAGACCGGGCCTTGGCTAATGAAAGCTGCCATGAATGAGACTAGGCTGGCCATGACAGGGTCCTGATCTAATGGTCTTCCACCAACACCTTTATTGTCCTGGCTGTGTGGCACAGAGCATTGTCCTGCTGGAAAAACCAGTCTTCAGAGTTGGGGAACATTTTTAGAGCAGAAGGAAGCAAGTTTTCTTCCAGGACAACCTTGTATGAGGCTTGATTCACACACCCTTCACATGTGCCCGAATTCAGCCTTGCTGAAGCACCACAGATCATCACCGATCCTCCACCAAATTTCACAGTGGGTTTGAGACACTGTGGCTTATAGGCCCCTCCAGGTCTCTGTGTAATCATTAGATGAGCAGGTGTTGGGCAAAGCTGAATATTGGAGTCATCAGAGAAGGTCCAATCTGTATGGTCTTTTGCAAACCTCAGCCTGGATCTTCTTTGCTTCTCATTGATGAAGGGTTTTATCTTCAGCCCTCTTCAGTATTTCAGCCCTGCCCCTAGGTGCCTGTTTCAAACTGTCCTCGCTGTACACATCGTCCCATTTGCCATTTGCCATTCTTTCTGTAGGTCACTTGATGTCATCATACAGTTGAGTGATGTTCAAATGAGTTGGCAGTCATCCCGGTCAGTGGAGAGTTTTTTTGCACTCTGCCGGTCTGTAGCCCTGTTGTCCGCAATGTCTGCAGCTTGAACTTGTTCTTATGAACCACCGTCTTTGAAATTTTAAGGATGGAGGCGACCTGATGTATCCCTGTGCCAGTAAAGCCAGAATTGAACCCTTCCTTTTCTCACTCAAAACTTTTCTTTTTAACTCTTTTGGCATGGTCAATAGTTATTGTTTGATTTCAGTTACTTTTGAGGCATTATTTTTGCCGTCCAGCTGGTCCTATTGCAGGAGGATAGTGATGAACACAACAGTGGTTTTTAGACTTTTCCTGATCACATAATCAGTACTTCATTAAGCATAATGAGGTGTGTCTGTGTTGGAATTCAACAGACATTGGAATGGAATGGCTGCCATACATGTAGAGATGCTGATTTAAGAAACATTTGGAGTGGTGTCTTATTTATTTATTTTTTTCCCCAGAGCTGTATATTTAAATATAATTATGAATCCACCCCCTGCTTGAGAACCTCTCTACTAGAGCAATTTCATGAACATTTACTTATGCATTTTTGACAATATTTCATTTGCAAAGAAGACTTTTGTATTTCTATTGCTCAAAAGCATTTCTTTACACGTAAGACTTTTTGTCATCTCATGATTTTTGCTCAAGTATTTTCATATTTGTGCACAGAAGACTTTAATTTGCACAGAAAAGCACTGTTTTCCCTTGTAATATCAGTATCTATATCTATACATAGTAGATCGACATCTCTCAGATGTTCATCTGTGCAGATGGTTACTATTGTTATTGTTTACAAAGATTAAATATCATTGTACCAATTAAAGAATGTTTTTAATAATGTGAATTTTCACTTACATTATATATAATACTAATTAAAATACAAAAAATAATACTAACATGTATGTATACTTACATTATATATATATATATATATATATATATATAATGTAAGTATATATATATATAATGTAAGTGAAAATTCACATTATTAAAAACATTCTTTAATTGGTACAATGATATTTAATCTTTGTAAACAATAACAATAGTAACCATCTGCATATATATACATATATAGTGCCGTTTCCTAATTTGATGACTTTACATGTGGAAAATCATAATTACAAAGAATGTGCAGTACAAAATAGCAACAATACAACCATTGCATTGATGACAGTAAACAGTAGTCTAGAAAGTTGTGATACATAATACACAATATACAATGTACACAGGACTGTGGGCCAATAAAAAATAATATCACAATGATCCTGATGATAGGGTTACATATTAGCAGGGATTTTATAACAACAAAAAAAACAATAAAATAAAAAAAAAGAATACATTATGGACCCTTTAGATGGTGCACACGAGCAGTGACGTGGCGTGCCACTCATTTACAGCGGTGTCTAATGATAACCTTCCTACTGCGAAATTCTCGCGCATGCGCATTGTTGCTAAAGTGTTTAAGCGCATGGAAATCTCGCGAGAGTTGCACGGCGGACCGTTACCTTTCAGACTCATCCCTCATTTGCAAGCGTCGCGTCGCGTTTGAGTACGTCACGCCCATGTGTTCAGTCAGTGGCAAGCAGGCAGCGATTTGAGAGAATACGGCTTTCTATAAGGGACAGTTTTATAATGAAAGCCGCTCTGAACTGCTTCCACACACTCATCCACAGAAAGAGCTTTATGTCTCTCTGCTGATGCAGAACCAAAGCAGACACCTGAAACGGTTTCTCTAGAAATATTTGCCTCCAGAAGACTAAAAGTGCGTCTGAATGAGCTCAGCTATGGCGACGCGACTCTCCGACTTGTTTGGAAACAACCGGATAGTTGCAGGACTGCTGGTCAACTTACTGTCTTCGATCTGTATAGTGTTCATTAACAAGTGGATCTATGTGCACTATGGCTTTCCCAACATGACCATGACTCTCATTCATTTCGTAGTGACCTGGCTGGGGCTGTTCATTTGCCAGAAGATGGATATATTCTCCCCCAAGAGTCTCAGACCGTCTAAAATCATCCTGCTGGCTCTGAGTTTCTGTGGGTTTGTTGTTTTCACCAATCTGTCTCTCCAAAGCAACACTATAGGAACATATCAGCTGGCCAAGACCATGACAACACCTGTGATCATAGTCATCCAGACCTTGTACTACAGAAAGACATTTTCCACAAAGATTAAACTGACTCTTGTAAGTGGGTTTTCAATTATTTGACTGGTATATTGTCTAAGAAATCATTCAGAAATATTACTTAACAGCTGTTCATATGCAATGAAAACTCAGACTGCAATTAAAAGCTGTCAGTCTGTAAATATACTGTTTAAAGTGTAAAATTCACGTTTGTGTGTGCAATGAATATAATTAAAACATATAGGAGACTTGTGGACTAGTACTTGTGGAATGCACTGTATACAGTATTGCACGATGTAATAATGCATGTTGATTGTTAATGGGTGTTATTATAACTGTAACCTGTTTTTAATCATCATTTCTATAGCATGCACATGCTATGCATCAGTTTGAACTATGTTCTTGGTAAATGCTGATAAAAGCAAGTCATGGTTACATGCTGATTTGTTTATGCAAAACGTGATTTTTACACCACCTCATATAATTTATTCCTTTTAATAATTATTTTTATTTTTATAAAAAGGTGCCGATCACTTTAGGAGTCGTACTGAACTCTTACTATGACGTGAAGTTCAATCTTCTTGGGATGATCTTTGCCACACTTGGGGTCTTTGTAACCTCGCTGTATCAAGTGGTAAGCATTATTGCATTCTTAATCTGTATCATTACTGAAAAAGTCATATTCCTTTATTTAAATTAGCAGGTGGTCAGAAGCTGGCCAAACCAGACACCCTCAATATAGCAATGCTATATTTTAATCTGTATCATTACTGAAAAAGTCATATTCCTTTATTTAAATCATCTTGATATTACTGTTTTTCAACATTTGATTTCTGATATAAGGATAATAATAAGAAATGTTACTAAATCAGTGTATTTATATATATATAAGTAAATAATAAAAAAAATAATTTTTCGTAAATCATAAGTTGAAATTTCTGACCATAAGTGATTTCCCTCATTAATTATTCAGATGTTCCCACTGCATCTAATTGGTGATTTAATCATTTATTTCTTCTATTATAGTGGGTCGGTGCTAAGCAGCATGAGCTTCAGGTGAACTCTATGCAGTTACTGTATTATCAAGCGCCCATGTCTTCAGCGTTTCTCTTGGTCCTGGTGCCATTCTTTGAACCCCTTACCGGAGAGGGTGGTATCTTTGGCCCCTGGTCATTTCAGGCCCTGGTAAGAGAGTGAGTGAGAAAGAGACTGTTCTTTCAATGGCTCACACACTCCTTCTGCACGTATCCAAAGGAATTTCTTACATAAACAAACACAGTCACAGAGAGCTCCTTGTGTTAATTTCCTAGGTAAAAAAAAAAAAAATGCTTATATATACCCCCACCCCCATTGGATAAAAGTTCAGTTTATTGCTCTAAATATTACTATGTGAATGTTTATTTATTTTATTTATTAAATAAAAAAGCTATATGTATTTCTATAGGATTTGGTTTTTAGTATTGAGATGAATTGTATTTTTGAATGGTTGATTCTTGATATTTTTTTTTGCTTCATCAAGTCATGGTTCTGCTGTCTGGTGTTATTGCCTTTCTGGTCAATTTGTCCATTTACTGGATCATTGGGAACACGTCTCCTGTTACGTATCCTTTCTGCTAATTCTCAGAAATATTCAGCTGTGGCTTTTTCTTTTTTTCTATTCTTGGTGCAGAACACACCCTTAAGACAAGCAACTGAAAACATGACTTCGTTGTTTGTTAATTGTCAGATTAGGTCTATAATGCAACCAAATGTTTGTTTACAGAGACTTGGCAAATAGTAACATGTAGTTACACACTTGTTTAATAATGAAAGGGAAAGCTGTAAATCAAGGCACATCTTTTAGCCCTGAGTTATACTGAAAACATTTAATGGTTTTGAATACACCCATTGAGTGCGAGTTCAAGAGTGAGATCTTTCTCAAAGTACACAGTAGAGGGAGCACTTTACTAACATCTGTTTTAAACTGCCCTTTTGGGCCACTTATTATTTCTCAACCAAGTTTTTTCTCTAATGTTTTTTTTTTTTTTTTTTTTTTGGTTAAGCCAAGGATGTGGAAATATGCTAGCTTATGTTCTGTTAGCTGTCTTTCTAAAATATACTGGCAACTCTATAATTTAATTTGTAAAATACCATTTATACTGTGTGAAAAATAGGCCATGTCATGTTTTAACAAACTCAGATGCTTTTAATACGTGCTGGGTTGTTCAGTTTGTGATGACATTCATGTAGAATATTCATTTATCAATATAAATAGAAGTACTGAGTTACAGTTAAGCCAATTCCTAAACTCATGCATCTAACTCACTAATAATTCATGTACATTTAAGTTGATGTTAACATTGATTTATCCAGCAATCAATATAAAAAATAGCATCTGTTATTTTATTAACAGCTTTTTTTTTTTTACATGATCTCATTTCCATAACTCATATCCATAAATCACTATTAAAAACAGCATGTTATTTTGCTAACATACTTTTAAATATATTTTTGAGATTAACTTTTTTACATAGCATTTTCATTTTTAAACTTTAACATATTTATTATGCAAAAAATGATGCATCCATAAATCAGTATTAAAACTAACTTATTTTATATACAGATTATACTTATTTATTTTTAACAGATTTATTAACATTTTTACAAGACTGATATATCCCTAAATCAATATTAAAACTTAACTTATTTTATTAACAGATCATACTTATTTATTTTTAACAGATTTATTAACTTTTTACATATTTGCAAGACTGTTATATCCATAAATTAATATTAAAACTACCATCTATTATTTTATTAACAGATTATACTTATTTTATATTAACTTTTTACACATTCACAAGACTGATATATCCAGAAATCTATATTAAAACTATCTTTTTTTTGTTAACAGATTATACTTTTTTTTTTTTTTTTTTTTTAACTTTTTATGTTTTGTTGCAAGACTGATATATCCTTAGATCAATATTAAAGTACCCATATTATGGATTTTTGAAAATGACCTTTCATGCAGTGTGTAACACAGATCTAAGTGAATAAAAACATCCTGCAAAGTTTTAAGTCTGAAAGTGCACGACACACCTTCATTCACTTCCATTGAAGAAAAGTGAAGCCGCCATTGTCCCAATAGGGCATGGCCATTTTTTAAATTAGCCCGACTGGTCCAATTTTTGTCTGCTTTACCGTATGAGGCTTGTGTTAAAATAAGGTAACAAAATTTTTAAAGTGAATTTTAATTATTTAGTTTGTCCCACGTCCCATTAGATTACATGGAGAGGGCGGGGTTTATGACCTATACTGGGACCAGCCACCTGGGGGCGATCGAAACGCGATGGCTTCACTTTTGAGGACTAGTGTGGCTGCGGCACACTTGGTATAAAGTTATTGACTATCAAAAGAAAGAGTCCACTCTGAATCACTGAATCGAGTCATTTTTAAAACGAATCTTAAGCCTTTCATGTTGACCTCAACATGAAACATTAGCATATTGCCTGCCTACTTATTGCGCTCGCAGACCCGGGAAAACTTGAAAACTTTGGTCTGAATGAAAATGCTAATTCATTCTTTGCCACTAGGTGCTGCTTTTGGAGTACCCGGTAGTGATGTGCGGGTCGGGGGTTTTTCCAACCCGCGAGTCCCGCTTTTATGAAATTATTTGGCCCGCCCCAGCCCGCCCTGAAAATAAAGTAAAATTTCCTTACCCGCCCCAACCCGACCCGCAGGTTATGAGGTGGCCTATTATAATTCAGCTATCAAACTGCCCAGCTATTTCACTTGAGCACCGCATTTCACACACACGCGCAAATGAGGATTAGCGCATGTAGCCGGTGAAGTCTCTATCCACAAACAGACGTACATCCGCGGGGTCCGTGGGTTATGAGACATCACAAAGACATGAGACAATACGCGGATCACTAGTACCCGGTAACGGGTTTACACGGATGTGCACTGAGCTGAACTGAAGATTGCTTTATCTGCTTTATCAAGCATTGGGAAAAATTGGGAAAATGAATTGTTGAGTGAATCGTTTGGGAGTCGTTGAACAAGTAAGGTAAAAATAAATGCGTATTATAAGACAATTAAAGTGTTTTTTGACCTTGCATAAAACTCCTAACTGTAAAATGGTTTAAAGAATATTAACTCTGAGAAAGAATCATGAGAATAATTTAGAAGTTCATTCTGTGTGTGCCTGACTCATCTCTGAAGCTCAAGTCACATGTCCTCAAAGCCTGTTTCTCAAGGGCATGTCACAAGTCTCGAGGAATCTCCAAAAGTCATTGTCAGACAAGTTCCCTTAACATTTATCCTCACAGCTACAACATGTTTGGACACTTCAAGTTCTGCATCACATTACTGGGTGGGTACGTCCTCTTCCAGGACCCCTTGGCCTTAAATCAAGGTCTGGGCATCCTCTGCACTCTCAGTGGCATCCTGGCATACACCCATTTCAAACTGGCAGAGCAGGAGGAGGGCAAAAGCAAGCTCACACAACGGCCATAGGTCCGCTGATGTGCCAATCAACAAGAAAAGCCAGTGTTCAGTGCCTGATTTGTTCAGGAATAGCTAGCGATGGCTCCTGCACAGGAGCGTAAAGACTAACCAAACATAGACTGGAAGGATAGGTTTAAGCCATAGAGGCTGAGAACTTTTAATAGCATTTCAATCTTTTTAAGAGTTTAATTTTTATTTCAAGTAGGCTATTCAATATTTGCAAATAAACATGCAAAAAATATGCTGTTTTAGAGAACAACTCGGAAATTGCTAAAGCATTTCCTTTTTTATTTTGTAAGTGTTATTTTATAATGTATTTTTTCAAATGGTCTGTACAACAATAAAACATTTTATAAAAAGTAATACAACTGTTTTCCTTAGTCAAATTTTTCAAGAATGGTATGTTATCTTATCTAGTCAAGTCTAAATTGTGACTTTTAGGACAAGGGTCAGTGCCTACTTGGCAAAAAGACTTGAGTATCTGTGAAATAGAATGTCAATCATTTGTTCAGTTCATGATGAGGGCTTTTCAACTTGTTTTTCTCTTTTGCAATATACAACTGAAACATTAGTCACATCCAAAGTCCCGCATCCAGTCTAAACTCTAGATGTTTCTTCAGCTTTTTTGTGTGTGAATATTAGACTCGTCCTAATTTTGAAAGTGAAAGTGAAGTGACATACAGCTAAGTATGGTGACCCATACTCAGAATTCGTGCTCTGCATTTAACCCATCCAAAGTGCACACACATACAGCAGTGAACACACACACACACACACCGTGAACACACACCCGGAGCAGTGGGCAGCCATTATGCTGCGGTGCCCGGGGAGCAGTTGGGGGTTCAGTGCCTTGCTCAAGGACAACTCAGTCGTGGTATTGCCGGCCAGAGACTCGAACCCACAACCTTAGGGTTAAGAGTCAAACTCTCTAATCACGACTTCCCCGAAAAGGATGTTTAAACAAAAATACTGCAAATGATGCTGCTTAAAGGGACAGTTCACCCAAAAATTACCAATTTTCTTCCATGAAACATGAAAAAATATATTTCGAGTATATTCATGAATATATTTTTCAAATTTCTAGTTTAAAATTAGTAACATTGTGAAATAACAACAATATAAAGTTTATTTATTTTTTACTGAATATATATTAGAATGTAATTTATTCCTATGATATCAAAGCTGAATTTTCAGCAGCCATTTGTCTTCAGAAATCATTCAAAAAAGCTGATTTGCTGCTCAAGAAACATGTCTGTTATCAGTGTTGAAAAGAGTTGTGCTGCTTAATATTTAATTACATTATAAATGTATATTTCTTTTGATCAATTTAAAGCATCCATGCTGAATAAAAGTATGAAGTATTAAAACATGTAAAAAGGAAAGAAGCCAACAAGTGCCTAAAAAACATGGAAACTCCTGGTTAATCCCAGGAAGAAGCACGTCAGTGCAGAGAGTGTTGTTGTTGCATATTAAATAAGTTTATAGATGAATAATTGTTTCCAAACTTTTGACAGTGCACAGTCTTGAACTTTAATCTTTAGGATTTGTCTTTATCCTTTCTTCCATTAATTAAATTAATGGCTTTTCTGATGACTTCAGTGACCCATGGAATTTCCTCATTATTACAGATGTACAAGCCCAAACATGTTGAGCTTAAAGGAACATGTTGTACTAAAACAAAGGCTGAGTCACTCTCCCTGCATGGGCCCTAAATACAGATCCTGTCACAGGGACTGTAAGACATGTTTTCATGGCACAGTCCATGTCCCCTTCAAAAAGCAGTGATTTCACTCAGCAAACAGGACCTCCCCTAACTAGCAAGTTTCTGTGTGGTTATGTCATGACAACAGACTCACTTTAAAAATGAATATGAATATAAATATTTTGTCACCGATCAGATGACTCACAGAATCATCTTATAAAAGAAAGAACAGATCATCATTACTTGAGAAATCAAAACTGATAAAAGTTCTTCCAAATAGAATAGAATGCAAATATAGCTCATTAATCGGAGGAGGAATTAATTAACCAGTGGTGATGCATTGAATATAATCACGATTATAAAAATGGTAACAAATATTTAGTATCAAGTGATAATGTTTTTGATTAATCTCATACAATTTAACAATGGACTAAATTCAACCCAAGAGGATTAGGTTTAAATGGAACCATATTAAATGCTAAACATAGAAAATAATGTGAAAATATATTTTAAAGCTTTTAAAAAGCAGGATACACTTCATAATGTGTGTAGAGAGAATGAAAATATATTTTAAAGCATAATAATGTCCCAAAGTGCTGTTTGTCGAGTATCTTTATCTCAAAATTTAAGTCAATTTCGATTGAGATGTTAATAAATCAATATTTGTCTTTAATTGTTCATTTTCATCAACAGCAATGCGTATTTTCTGCTTACAATAACCTACCAAATAATAATAATAAATTATTTGCAAGCAGAAAATAAATACAGCCATAGCTAAATGAATAATTTTAGTAGGCCTACTACTACGACTTTGTTGTCATATTAATTTTTCATTTATTACATACATATTACCTGATAAATGCGGAACTCACTCAGCTGACTACTAAAACTTGTCTAGTGTTTTAATGTTGAAATAAGGAACCAGAAACTTTGTACAACCGCATACAAATGTCGTGTTAAATATAAAATGAACACTTCACATGGTCAAACTCGCATTAAACAAACAACAGTAAAACAGCAAATGTATATAGGCCTAATGTAAAAAAAAAAAAAAAAAAAAATCCAATTCGCCCTCACGTGAGTGTATTGTGTGATGTTTACGCCGCGCGCTTATCGCACGGGATCTCACGTGCTGGAGCATTTCAAATTCAAACAGGCGCCAGTAGGGGGAGTTCGCGACGCTCAACAGTCACCAGCAGGTAAGACATTAACACTTTCAGTTTAGCCTTTTTCGTACTTTCTCATAGATTTATTACACCCATAAAGCTGTAAATATCTGAATAACACTGTTATACGCACCTGCGAATTATTTTAACACAGTGCGAGGCTTCAATGTCCGTTTAGTCGCCTAAAATAAGTTGCCTCAGCCTCGCGTTAAACGCGGCCTACTCCAGCCTCGGGTTTTCCTGATAGTCCACAACGGGAAATAGACACCCGGGGGTGCGGGCGTTTGTGGCGTTGTTAATATAAATTAGTTTAGTCTCGTCGTTCAAATGCGCAGTGCTCCACATTAGGCAAGAATCGTTTCAATTGTGTATTTAAAACTAACGTTACTGCTACTATTCTACTTGTAAAGAAATTAGGAAACGTGTATAAGTTAGTATTAACGTTACGTAAACAAACACCCACGGCTTTTACGACATGTTTATGCTTTATAACTGCACTCATACACTATGTACTTATGCACAATGTAATCAACGATGTATCGTATGAATTACATAAGGTTATTTTGTCATTAATAATCCGAGTTTTATAGCCCCTCCCCCTTCTGTACGTAATTAAAGCTGCTACAGTTGAGTGCACGAAGTGTTTAACATTCCATACTTAATTTAAGTGCACTCTTTATTTTTGAATTTTCAGTGTGAACTTCTCGCACTATTTATACTACTAAACGTCATAGAATAGTGCGTAAGTACGCGATTTGGGACGCACGTAATATTTATTATCTGTCATACTGAAACCAGACGTGTCAAAAGCACGCAAGACGTCAAGCTTTTCATCACACGTAACCTTACATCTCGTAAAACGAACAATATATCTACACGTCGATCTGTTTTCATGTTACCTCTGGTGGGGGAAGACTTTGACGTTCCATGATGTTAAGGTTTTACATTAATTATGTGCAGCTAATTTGAATGGAGATATTTCCATGCATACAGATGGCAGTTAAAAATCCCGAAGACAGCAAACTTGAGATTGTTGTTGTGTTTTGCGTGTGTACTGAGCATTTCAAAAAATGAGCATTGCACTGTCGTAGTCCAGAGACATTTGGAGCTTTACTCGAAGGATATCCATGCATCCGTGGCGCTCGTAATGAATAGCTTTTAGACTTTTCGGCTTGAATTTATTTAACTGAGGAGCTAATAATCCACGGGGGTCATCGCTTTGGTCCAGACACTCCGTTATTTCACCTGTTACTGGGCTGATAAACCTCAAATCCAAGTGCTTAGCCAGCAATGTGTGGGTGTAGTAAGACGGGACATGTCCAGACATGAACACAGAGCCAGACAACTCAGCAAAGATCGTCTACCACCACTAGGCGTCCAAAGCCAGTCAAGCTTTGACATGTCATGCCCGAACCCGCCCAGGGATGATGAGTAGTAGTGCTGTGGATTCTAGCCCTGACATGTCTCTCTGCGTCTATTTAAACCATAGAGCGGCTCTTAGCCGGCTCCCACTCATCACTAAGCCAGAGCTCAAGCACTTTATGTACAGGGAGCAGAGTATATATATAGAAGATTCTTTGCTAGAATAGCCAATTTACCTCTATTTGCACAGGTAATGTTCGTTCTGAAGTTTGCATTTGTACTGAATTGCCTGTAAATTGTTGTATGAAGTATAACTTTTTTTCTTTTCTTTTTTTTTCTTTTTTTTCAGATTACCTACCAATATGGCAACAGAAAGTTGTTTAAGCAGTACTCAGATCAACAAAGTTGACAACGAAAAACTGGTAATATATCCTTCAAGGTGTGTCTTTGTGTATTTTAGTGCGTTTTTATACCTTGAAATGACTGAGTTTTATTTATTGTAACTTTAGGTAAGACCAAAAGTTCAGCTGAAAAGCCTGTTAGAGGATGCAGGTGCAGATAAAGATGTTTTCACCATGAAGGAGGTGAGGAGATGTGTTTGTTGACAGCAGTTTAAGTCCACTTTATTTGATATACACTAACATTAAATAGTTTGGGGTTGGGAAGATATCCTGTTAAGTCTCTTATGCTAACCAAAGCTACATTTATTTGATCAAAAAATACATTAAAAAGAGCAATATTTTGAAATATTATGTCAATTTAAAATAGTTTTTTTCTATTTGAATATATTTTAAAATGCAGTTTATTTCTGTGGTGGCAACAGTCACTACTACAGTCTTTAGTGTTACATAAACCTTTAGAAGTCATTCTTATGTGCTGATTTGCTGCTTAAGAAACATTTCTTATTATTATTAACGTAAAAAAATATATATATAAAATTGTGGAAACTTGATTACGGTTTTTTTTTTCAAGATTTAATTTGAAGAACATTTATTTTAATTTTTTTTTTACATCACTTTTGATCAAGTTAATGCATCCTAACTGAATTAAAGGGTTTATTTCTTTTTAAAACGTACTGACCCCAGACTTTTGAACGGTAGTATATGTGTCATACTTTATGGCTGTATATCAAAGTGGATTTATGCCAGTTGTTAGTACTGCTGAACCCTGTCATCTGTTTTATGTATAATTTTTCATATAAGCACTTAAGCAGTGACACCTGTTTGAGAGTTTGTGGTCAAATCCTAGTTAGAGCTTATTACTTCTGTAAGTTTTTGACTGGAGGATGATAGAATATGTTTTTAAAAAAAGTACATGAGTCATTTAGGGTGGGCTTTTTTTTTTTATTATTATTAGGGCAGTAGGAAACCACTCAGAACACCTTAGCAACCATGTATAAAATGCACTGACATCATGCCAGCAGCTTTTGCATGGGCAAGTGGCATTATTCAGCAGTTACAAAATTGAATTTCTAACTTTCATTTGTAGTGTCCAACAATATAGATAATTTGTATACCTTTTTACTCTTGATACTTGATGTTGTTTGAAATATTTTCATGTGTTGTCAACTTTGTGACGGTATGAGTCATTTTTTTTTTGTGCTAGTTGTGGTAATCTGACTAACAGGAATGTATTACTCATCTATATTGAATATTTAAGTAACCACATCTTTCTGTCAACAACTTGTTTCAGGAAATGGTTTCCCTGTCGATCTCTAAACAACTTCTCTTCCTGTGTTTTTAGGTTTTGTTTTATTTGGGGAAGTACATCATGAGCAAGGAGTTATATGACAAGCAGCAGCAACACATTGTTCACTGCGGAGAGGATGCTCTTGGTGCCATTCTCGGGGTGAAAAGTTTCTCAGTCAAAGAGCCCCGGTGTGTATTGACTCTCTAACTTCTCTAAGGCAGAGCAGCTGTAGTACCAATGACCTCTGGGAATATCAGGGCGGGGCTTTAAAGCAGATGGCAGCTTCCTGGACATTTGACCTACTAACTCTGAAAGGGTCTGTTGTCACCTGTTTAAGATATGAATTGCCTTTAGAAGGTATTTGGATACCTTTGGATACAAATAGGGGGCCAGTGTAGATATATATAAAAAGCATGTAAAGCATTCATGTTTCTCATAATTTTTTTTTTTTTTTTTTTTTTTTTTACGAATTGAAAGTAAAATTTGCTATATGAAAATGAAATTTTCATTTGTAATTTTATCTTCTTTTTTTTCAGAGCACTCTTTGCAATGATCAACAGAAACCTTGTGACAGTGAAAAATCCAGGTACTATGATTGTTAAACTTTTTTTTTCTTTTCCTTTTTTTTTTTAAATCTGTTATTTGTGTTAATATTGTCTTTTTCCTTTTACAGATACTCCGTGTACCTTCTCTGAACCCAGGAGTCAAAGTGAACCAGATCGAGGGCCCGGGGTAAATGTTCTTTTATGCTCACACACTTAGAACCACAGAGTATTGACCCATTCCACAGAGTTGCCCTGGTAGTGCTGTGTTTGTGCTTGAATGGGTTTTATAGCCCCTGCTGTGTTTGAGATTGAAGCATGACTGAAACTTCACTTTCTGTTCTAGGATACGGATTCAGACTCTCGCTCATCTACCTCACAACAGCTGCGCAGGAGGAGGAGAAGCAGTGATCCTGGTAAGCGCACACAACACAGCAAAAGACACACCAGCTGTGTCCTGTTGAGTGTGTATGGAAGCACATGCTTGATCAGTTAGGCTAGATAGGATTTCAGATAGAGTTGTTTATTCCAGTGTTCAAGAAGGTCCTGTTTGAACAGGAAGGGCATGTCCATTTTTCTTGCATTTTTCCCCTCTCTCTAGCCAGCTGCCTTTAGCTCAGACTGGTACAATTACAGTAGAACTAATGTGTTAATTAAAAAAAAAAAAAAAAAAAATTTGTTGGTCTGCTGTCTGGTCTAACTGAAAAGTAAACACATTTTAACAAGTGTACTTTCAGTTGGTTTGGAGAAATTTGGGCATCCAATAAAATACCTGTTTTTAGGTTTCATGATTTCAGGCTAGTTTATTTTTCGCCGGGAGTTTTGTAAAAGGTTGAGGCGGCTCCCTTTTTCAAGGACTGTTTATTTTTCTTGCCTTGTATATTTTTGTGAATCATCCAGTATTTATGATGGATCATTTTGTTCTATTCTTTCAGTCCCGATAGAGGAATGTATGCGAGTAAACAAATGGTACCATAATGACTGCTCTCTCTGTCACTGTACATCTCAAAAGGACACTGAGATCTGGAGGCTGTGCAGAATGTGCTCAGATGACTGCTACTCTTCAATGCCCCATTTTTAAACCTTAGCTACGCACACAAAGACAGTTTGTTGAGCAAGTAGCATTAAAACAGGGTTATTGCTCTGAGCATTGCCCCTGCTTGGCCCATAAGTGTCCAAAGTTGAGTGCATGTAACAGAAACATCAGCAAAAATAAATAAATAAATGAACACTAATGCAGTATACACTAAAGGTTGTGTTTAACATAATGAAAAAGAAACCGATTGGAAATGTTTGTAAAGCCTAGAGAGCAGATGGACATAAGAGGGCATGTTCTTGTGTCAAAAAAGTTTTTTTGTGATTTCAATAGAGAGTACTTCAGCCGAAGACGATCCCAGAGAACGCAGGAAGAGGCACAAGTCAGACAGCTTCTCTCTGACATTTGATGACAGCCTGTCTTGGTGTGTGATTGGCGGTCTGCACCGGGAGAGGGGGAATAGTGAGTCCTCGGACACACAAAGCAACTCTGTGAGTAGCACCTTTAAATGTTCATTCACTTAGTTTTGGTTTACCAGCAACTGTAACTTCGTCTGCACTGTCACTTGGCCCTTTCTAACTAGTTTTGTTTGTTTTACAGGATGTAGGTATCTCTCACAGTGAGGGCAGTGAAGAGAGCGAAGACTCGGACTCTGATAACTTTAGTGTGGAGTTTGAGGTGGAGTCCATAGACTCTGACGCCTACAGTCAGAATGATGAGGATTCATTGCCAGGAGAGAACGAGGTTTCAACTCAAACTCCTGTTCTTTGAGAGAGATTAACTGATGACCTAACTAACCTAACTTGTTTGATGATCCTCAACTCACTGCAGTTCTGTATTTGCTCACTCAGGTGTATGAAGTCACAATCATTGCTGAGGATGAAGATTCGTTTGATGAGGATACTGAGATAACTGAGGCAGTATGTAGCATTTTAGTACCATAACCTGATGTTTTTCTAAGTTGGATGAAAAAAACAAAAACAAGAAATGGACTTGCGTTTATCTATCAGGATTAAATGGTGAAAAGGTTAGGGGTGAAAGAAAAAACTTCAGTGAGTCTGCCAAAAAGGGCAGCTGATTCAGAGATGCCGCAAGTTATTACATTTTGTTGAAAGATTATGACTTTTATTTTTTCTTTTTTGAACTTTGAATTAATTGTGCATGATACAACCAGGAATGTGTATTAAGAAATAACATGCCATGCTGACTATAATGGCACCATATTTTATGTACCTTATGTACATATTTTTTACCTTGAAAGTCTACTTTCAATTCTAGTCCTGTTTTTTTTAATCCAATTTTTCATGACCCTTTCCATTCTTTCTCTGACCCACGGATTTAAACAGGATCTTTTATTTCTATAATTTGATTATTTAATAATCTAAAATAAAAATGTGTTCACTCAGGACTACTGGAAGTGTGCCGGATGTTATGAGCTCAACCCTCCTCTTCCTCGGCATTGCAAAAGCTGCTGGAAAGTCCGACCCGGTTGGCTTCCAGAAACACACTCCAACATAGAAAACACCTCCACTAACACTCAACCCAGCACAGAAGACACCAGCATCACCACAACTCCCAGCTCAGCCTCACATGACAAACTGCTTCCTTCCAAACCCTCAAGCCCTCTTCCAGAAACAGACGAAGGAGTGGACGTACCCGACGGCAAGTGCTCGCAATCTCCTGTTGCCGCTAAAGACGAACTTCTCTCCTCCACTGCCACCGGCTCTATGAGTGACTCTCAGACCTTGTCATCGCAGCCCTCAACCTCCTCTGGTGGCGGCAGCAGTCAGGAAGAGACCCCAGAGCTGGAGCGCTTCAACAGCCTAGAGGCCTGCCTGCCCGCCACTTGCCTTGAGCCCTGCGTCATCTGTCAAAGTCGCCCCAAGAATGGCTGCATCGTCCACGGAAGAACTGGACACCTTATGGCTTGCTACACTTGCGCCAAGAAATTAAAGAACCGGAACAAGTTGTGTCCGGTGTGCCGAGAGCCCATTCAGTCAGTTGTGTTGACCTATCTGAGCTGAGACACTGCAGATATACCTCTTCTCCTCTCCTCACGTGAAATTTTGCTTTCAAATTCAATATTTGTAATATGTTACTTATTGATTAATACATTTTATTTATGACTCACCAAGCGAGGTTTTCACTCGCATGCTGTGAAGGAAATTCACAGATCTATGTTTTAAGGGTTGAGTTTAAGGCCTTGGAATTAAAACTACCACTTATGAACTTGCAGAGATTCTGTATACATTTTATCAGCTACTAGAAATGTTTATTGTCATTTAATTTATGTACATGCTTATGTATAAGTTTCATGTTAATTTATGTTCTTTGCTGCACTGAAATGTGTTCTTGAGCTGTAGCTCTTAAGACACCCCTTTAAAATTGTTCCTCTTGAAGGAAATGCTCCACTGCACCATTTTCTGCTGCAAAGACTCATATTTTCTCTGAGTGAGGCATAATAAATGATTATTTTGAGGCTTTTCTGCTTTTACAGTACAGTTGAATTTCTGTCTTTCTGCCAACCTTTTTGAATGTTGTTCTCGGTTCCCTAACAGTTGTATACATATATATATTTTTTTGCTGTAAGAAGTTGCTTAAGGTGGCTGGTGTCATTTTCCTGTGCTGTTGTTTGTTGGGAAGTACACAGTGGTCACCCAGAGAGAGCTTTGGTTACTAGGGACCCATTTTTTACTCAATATCAAGTAACATGTTCTGACTTGTTTTTCTCTAATGGCAACCTGGTACAAACATAAAAAAAAAAAAACGTCTAACCCCACTTTTTTTTTTTATATCACCCAAGCACTTGTACAATGGGCATCTGTTGTGTAGTTGGTAAAAAGGCGCAGCATGGTGAATCGTTTGTACTCTATGGTAGTCGTGAATGTTGTGCACCTATTTAATCATCATCTTTTTAATTCGCTTTTGGAAGAATTCATTTTGAAATTGCACTTATTGCACCCTCTTTTTTTTATTAATTTAAATGTTGACATGCTGCAGAAGATATGCTTTTTTGCGTCTAAAAACATTTCAGTGGATTGATCCATTTGTTTCTGCAAGATACAACAAAACTCAACTCACATGTACATGTTACTAAATTTGAATTGTGCAAAATAGTAGCAACTTGTCAAATGAACCTGGAAGTTTTATGCTGTTAGATCATGCCTCCACGCCAGACATATCAGATCCAGCCCTGGACACCAGATCCTGTCAGAAAATACAATTAGTCAGCAAAATTGACTTAATACCAAAATCCTGTCTTGTCTGCTACCTGCAAAACTGTATTATCTTCTATCAGCCAAGAAGTTGACTGAGTAAAGTCAGTGAAGAGCAGTTGCAGGAGACGAAGTGATGATGATAAAAAGGAGCAGCGTTTATTGAATAATCATAGTTGTGTATGTCTCAATGCTCAGACTTCGTCTGGCCAGCACAAATTCAACAAGTGTTATACTGCAATAGCAATGAGAAATAACTGCTTCACAACAACATCCCATAAACCTTGACTTTCCATAAACATTCCCTCTTATCTCTTATGGAGACAACCATCCATTGAGAAACACAATCATAAGATATTCTTTATATCCTAATCAAATCAGGATGCTTCTATGCTTCCATCTCATCCAATCATAATGCATATTCAACATATGCATATCCAACTATGTCCCTGAGATGTGTTTCTAAGTATTTAATGCAAATAATTTTCTTGGAAGCTTGGTATAAAATAGGATTTCTCGTCACACACACACACACACACACACACACACACAGATATCCTGTTATCTCTCAGCTCAATCATACTAAAGCAAACTGAAGCACTTAGAGACAGTCTAAAAACCCCTTGACAATGAAGCAAATATTACCAATAATAATAATAATAAAAATCTTCCACAAATATGACTAATTAATGAATAAATCAATGAAATGGGCTTGTAAGTGGCTAGAATGATTATTAAAAATGGCTAAATGATTAAATTGAATAACAAAACGACTGAATGAAGAATAAATGAATATAAAAGAAAGAAAGTAAAACACATATGATTGGTTGCTCTTTTGTAGACAAACAGTTTGCATTCATTGATCCTTCAACACTAATAATTGTTCCCTTTTCTAACAACATATCTGCCAGATGTTCTACAAATGAACTGCGATCAGAGCTTGATTGTTGAAACCAGATGTTTTCAGACTTGAGGATTTCATTTTCATTAGTCATTTGAAGTATCTCAGTTTCTGTTCTCGTTTTTGTTTTGTTCAAGCATCAGAAAATCAAAACAAGTCACTGAAAAATGATGTGCCCTCTGCCAACATCTGTTGACTGTCATTTGCTAAATAGGTCATTTATTTAGCATCTTTAAGGGGTAATAAAATCTCATTGTGCTCAGCTTTCTTTAAATACACTTCAAAGAAACTGTTACATGGATAATGTTAATAATTCTGAGTCATTATGATTTTTAAAGATGTTTTTGAAAGAAATCTCACCAAGGCTGCAGTTATTTGATCAGAAATATAGGCTAGTAAAAAGAAAAACGAATATTGTGAAACATATTATTAAAGTCTAAAACAGCTGTTCTATTTTAATATATATTTAAAAATGTAAATTATTCATAAGATACAAAGCTGAATTTTCAGCATCATCAGTCTTCAGTGTCACATGATCCTGACCCAAAACTTTCATTATTTATTTATTTATTTTATATAGCCTAAATGTGTTTTGTATTGACTATCTTTTCACTATTTCATAATGAAATTTTGAAAAAAATATCTGTTTGCACAATTTTTGTGCAATGTCCTATTTGCAGCTTATATGAGAGTCTGTCATTATTTATTTATTATGTATTTTATATTTTTCCACCTGCAAGATAAATCAAAAACAGCTTTTTAGCCATTATAGCTAGTTACTGGGCTTTTAATCTGACCAAGATCAGATCAAGAGCAAAGAGCAACAGTGCACAAATGAATTTTTTTATTATTTTGAGAATGAGATAAGGAAGCTGGGAACATGAAAGTGTAAATATTGAAAACACCTTCATTTCCCCCCATATTTTGCAGGTTGGGTGCATGAAAGTATGGAAACAAATTAATTTATTTAAATTTTTTGATGTTAATAATAATAATAATTAACAAAAAAAGTGTCCCAATCATCCCTTAACATCGGGACAGATTCACTGCACTACGTCCTCTTTCTGAAAAATCTGTCTCAATGAATTTTAGGACATTTTGAGGTTACAGGGAGGAGGAATCTTAGTGAGATAATAAACACACTGGCGGCTATATGTCACTCATATATTCTTTTTTAGAGTGCTTGTAGGTCCATAGCGCGACAAAGCATTTTCTCGAAGCGATGCAAATGAATCTTTCATGTGTGCTCATATCCAGTGACACATGGATGCTGTCAGTCTGCCAGAGTTTTCTTCCCAGCAAATGTCATTCAAATCTCAGAGACGCTACATTTCAAATATTAACTCAGTCCCCCGGTTCAGAAGACACACGTGAAAAATTGCAGCATGTGATTTGTTTTTTTTTTATCGTGTGAGGCGCAGGACTTGACAGTTAAACTCTAAGACGAGGAGTTCAAGAGTTCCGCCGCAAGAGGGCACTGTGACACTTCCTTCTCTTAACACATACACATTCTCATTAGTAGTCCAGCCCAGCACAATAATTTGTGCCTTCTATTTGAAAGCATTAGTATAATCAATAATGGCAATTAAAGAATCATATTTTTTCATTATTTATGAACTGGTAGGATTGTTTATTTCCTGAAATGACCCTCACACTGATGTAATTCTTTTTCTTCAGTGAAAGCCAGTTTCACCTCATCATTAAAGAGGTAAAGCTCAGTTCCTCTACCAATCAAAACTATGAAGGTAAATCTGTACAGATCACAGGGGAATAAGTAACTTGTATGATATATTGATGGCATGCATATGGAGGAAACTGACATTAATTTATGATAAAATCTGAGCTCTGTTTTCTTTCCTTTGCTCTTGGAATGTGTATCTGACTGTGATTATGTTATTGTTGGATGGAAGGGGGGGGGGGGGTGTTTGTGTGTGTGTGTGTGTGTGTGTGTGTGTGTGTGTGTGTGTGAAATGAAAGGCTAATCTCTCTGTTCCTCAACATATTGGGTACCCAAATCCATAATCCTTATAAATTAAACCAACTATGCTGGAAAATTGAGAAGATTTTTTTTTTTTTATGTCTGTATATTCAAAACCTAATTTCACATTTATAACTCATATCTGAAACTTACAAGAAGCATAATTTAAACTTGTTTACAATCCATTTGCTGTATTCTGAAAAAAGGATAATAATAAAAATGTTGGCACAGTTATAATACACACCCGAAAAATAAAATGCAGCAGTCATTGGACTGAAATAAAAGGCTTTGTTGTTGAAATGGCTATAAAGAAAAACAGACAGACATTCTTTATTTATCCCTGGAGGAAAATTCATGGCATTTGTCACAGGAAAACAAAACGGCACAACAACAAATCCACAGAAAAATAACTGTTTGTGAATGCTGAACAGCCATCCGTTAGTATCTTGCTTGACAGCCTCACTACATGTGCGACTGAGCTTTAAAATCCGTAGTTATCCTATTCTTGCAGAAGGGCCAAATAAACTTCTTGGCTGCGGGCAGGCCAAGGGTCATGTCTTCAGATCAGCCTGACGTGTCAGCCTTGTGCTGGTTCGGTCACTCGAATACAACTGGATCCTTGACAGTCACTTGTCCTGTTTGTCAGCTAAAGCATTTGTTACAGTCAGGAAACAGTGAAGCTGTTTATATGCTGGTGTTTGAAAACATTGACATGTGATGTGCCTGCCTGCCAACAGCTCCCGTCATTTGCTTCTGCTGATAGGCAGTTTACTGTGCGTCCAATTATGCATTGTGTTTTTTTTCTTGCAGTTGCTTTTTATACGAGGCCAACCTGATCAGAGATTGTTGCATAACTGTAGATGCTCATGGGCTACAAGTGCTATTGTTACTAGCAAGTTGCAATGCTTCCATGCAAAGCTCTTGGAGTTTGAGAGCAAACTGATTTTGTGTTAAAGTACAAAAGCGATTACAATATTGTTCTCATTCCAGAAAACACTGCTTCTCTCTCTGTATAAATTATGCATAATGGTTACTCACTGATGCCCTTTTTTGTATGCAGTCTGTATGACTATACTGTATCTACTTCCTCTAGCTCTCCACAAATTTTATAGCTACCTTGAATCAAATTCAAAAGAACCAGAGTAAACAGCATTCATCGTTATATATATATATATATATAATACGAAAAAATGTAATTAAATGATATATAAAAATAAAAAAATAAAAAGTGAGGAAAAAGTTGCAATAGAATTAGCAACAGATTTTTTCTTTTTATTGTGACAAACAGCTGACTGAAAAAATAATCCAAATTGAATGGATTGTTGAATAAATAATCACAATTATAAGGTAAAGTTGTAATATTTAAACAGAAAAATATTATCTGTGAGGACTGCCAGTCAGAATTTAGACCGTATCATAGTACTAAGACTGCTCTCATCAGAGTTACCAATGACCAGCTCTTTATCATCAGATCGTGGTTGTATCTCTCTATAAGTGCTACTGGACCTTATCGCTGCATTTGACACTATCAACCACAACATTCTTTTGAATAGACTAGAAAATGATGTTGGAATTAGTGGAATTGCATTGGCATGGTTCAAATCATATTTCTCTGATCGTCATCAATTCAGTGAATGAAGAGGTCTCATATCAATTACAAGTGCAGTATGAAGTATCACAAGGCTCAGTACTAGGACCGATTTACATGTTACCCTTTGGGAGATATCATTAAGAAACATGGTGTTAGCTTTCACTGTTCTGCTGATGATCCTCAGCTCTATATTTCTTCATGGCCTGACGAAAATGAATTTGCAAAACTAATGGAATGCATAATTAAAATAAAAACCGGATGACTAGTAATTTCCTAAATTAATGTTAAATTCTGAAAACAACAACAACAACAAAAAACAACAACAGAGATGTTAATTATTGGACCAAAAACCTCTGCATGTAATAACCTAGAACACTGTCTAACACTTGAAGGCTGTGCTGTCAATTCTTCGTCATCAGTTAGGAACCTAGGTGTGCTATTTGATTGCAATCTTTCCTTTGAAAGCCACATTTCTAGCATTTGTAAAACCACATATTCCATCTTAAAAATATATCTAAATCATAACCTATCCTCTTAATTTCAAATACAGAAATGTTAATTAATGCGTTCATGACCTTAAGGTTAGATTGTTGTAATGCTTTATTGGGTGGTTGCTCTGCATACTTAATAAACAAACTCAAAGAGCTCCAGAGTTCTTACTAGAACCAGGAAGTATTAACATATAAGTTCTGTCAGCACTGCACTGGCTCCCTATTACACATTGTATACATTTTAAAATCTTGCTTAAAACTTATAGAGCCCTAAATTGTTTAGTTCCTCAGAACTTGAGTGAGCTCTTATCACATTATAGTCCTTCACATCCACTGCGATCTCAAAACTCTGGCTATTTGATAATACCTAAAATATCAAAATCAACTGTGGGCGGCAGATCCTTTTCCTATTTTGCTCCAAACTCCGGAACAATCTACCTAGCATTGTTCGGGAGGCAGACACACTCTGTCAGTTTAAATCTAGATTAAAGACCCATCTCTTTAACCTGGCATGAATGTCAAAATCAGCTGCGTTTGTATGATTCTTATCCTTTAATGTGTTGTTAGGCTGCATTACATAGGTCAACCAGAACCGGGAACACTTCACATAACACCCAAAATACTTGTTATATCATAAGAACAATCGCACCTATGCTAATATTAGTCTAATATTAATATTATTGTTTCATTCTTACTCTGAGGTCACCGTAGCCACCCGGATCCAGTCTGTATCCAGACCACATGGTGGGTCATCACCTAGAGATGATCTCTATAGCCCTGAATGTCACTGGAGACCATGTCAACTAGATGAGCCCTAGAGATCTCCTGTGAAGACATCATCGGCACAATTCCTCAGCAAAGACTATGAGAATCAGAGGAGTCCTCTGCTCAGTCTGAAATGTGCTGCAGCTTGGAATCGAACCACACCATGCTGGTTTCATCTGACCAGAGGAGAACTGGCCCCCCAACTGAGCCGGGATTCTCCCAAGGTATCTTCTCTATTTCTATCACAGATGGAGTTCTTGGTTCTTTGCCACTGTCACCTTTGGCTTGCTTAGTTAGGGGCACATAATTTGGTAAAACTGTCGACTTGATTGCACAGACAATATTGGAAGAGAACTGAACTGAGCTGGACAATGACATCACTGAATCATTATGTTTTGTTATTGTCCTTTTGCATTATTGATACACTATTTTTCTGTTTAACACTGTCAAGCTGCTTTGACACAATCTGTATTGTATAAAGCGCTATATAAATAAAGGTGACTTGATATAAAGTAGTAATTACGAGAAAAACGTTGCATTTTTGAGATACAAAGTCACATTGTGCGATATAAAGCCACACATGTGAAAAAAAATCTAAATTATTTTCTTTTTTTTTCCTTCGAGGTGGAAACATACTTCCATTAATAATGTATTTTAAAAAAAAGTCTCACTAACAGTAAAATCAGAGTTTAACGTTTCAGATGGATTCAGCATCTTTTTTGTTGTCAACTGTGCACTCATTGAGCTCCTAAAGAATGACAGAAATATTTAAGAAACGAATGTAGAAATGATCCAGGAATCCGCTTGGATATGGGGGTTTGTTCAAAGTAAGAGCAATGACAATGGTGATGGTAGTCTTAAACACCACTCATTAGTCTTTGCTAAATTAGAGGGTAACCATGAAGCAGCGGAGCGCTATATGGAAACAGCCGCGCAATTTCACGGCTGGACTGTTTTACCGTGTATCTTCCTAGTACATTGAAAGTAGAGCTCAGGATGTTAAAGTTGAGAGGCATTTTTCAAGCCAACATTCAGTGTGTTACTGATATCAAGGCAGCAAAATGGGGTCTCTTATAATAATGTGTATGAGAATGTGTCATTCTCATTTCATCCTTGTTCCCCTCACTTTGCAAACTTTCCGCATTTTGATCTGTTTTGACAGTTACCTCGTAACAGGATGAAAGGACTGAAAACAAATAGTCTTCGCATCCATTTCTTGTTTATTTACGTACATCAGCAAATAAGCTGACAGTTAATTTTCCACAGCAGAAACTGCTTGCATAAACATACTGATATTGCGAGGCAATTAAAGGGCACATCCAAACTTCATTGCCTTCTGATAAGTGCCTAATAGCAAAAGCCAAATTTTTTAGATAGATGGATAGATTGACAGAACGATAGACTGATGGATGGATGGATGGATGGATGGATGGATGGATAGATGGATGGATAGATAGATAGATAGATAGATAGATAGATAGATAGATAGATAGATAGATAGATAGATAGATAGATAGATAGATAGATAGATAGATAGATAGATAGATAGATAGATAGATAGATAGATACCAAGGTTTGAGTCCACTTTAAAAGACTTTTTACTCTGTTCAATTTGGAAACTAAAAATGGGTTAGAGGGAACAATATCTACCCCCAATAGTCTCACAAAATCCTGTGGGGAAAAAAACTGTAGATAGTTACACAATATGGGTAGCTGTATTTTTATTTAGAATTGTTTTTCCCTATACCACAGCACAGTCGGAACAGACCCATGACCCACCATTAGAACATCTGCTGGATCATGTTCTGACTCAGAACTCCCTCATGGATTTCCACTTAGAACCCATGATTTATTGAATAAGAGGGACAATAAATCATTAAACCATGGCTGCTTTACATATGCTTGCTCAGTGTTCTCAAGAATAGCAGATGTGTGGATTACACAGCCTGTCCAATGAGACATTACTTTCAGCAACCAGAGAAAATCTACTCTCTCCACCAGCATCACTTTCACTCTGAAATACCTCATTTGACTTAGTGTAGGCTTTAGTTATTCTGAAGAGAAAATGAATCCCCTGCATGCAGCCCATTGGACTCACCTGCTTTAATTTGCTTTTAACTGTGACGCTCAGCACAACAGGTGCAGCAGGAGCGGTTCGCTGACATTTATGAGGGGATAAAAAAAGGCTTGTAAGGACTCAGATAATCAAAGGTTACTAAAGCTTCAAAGAAACATTCAGGAGCAGTGAGCAGAACAAAGAACTTTACAAGATCAAATCAAAAATGGAGCTCTCAACCACTCGATTTATGTGATGGTGTAGAATTAGAGTAGAACTAGCACAGCTACAAAAAAAAAAAAAAAAAAAACATCTAGAACAATGGGTCTCATTAACTAATAATTGCATGGATTATTTGCATTTATATGCACAGGAGATCTCAGAAAATTTCTTTGTTATTCACAACATGTCCATACATCCATCATTAGTTCTTAACCTCATTCTAATGTTAATGAATTTGGAGTATTCTAAATGAGCGACTGCAGTAATTTGCATTAACTTGCCCAAACCATCTCCATATAAGGGCTTTCTACATAACCTTTTGCAGCCTTTCGTCTCTCAGCAAACATAATGACATTCTCTCAAGACACACTCGTCTGAGATCCTTGAGCTACGGCAGGTGTCCTATACAGACCTCTTATTAACCAGCTGTACATGTATCTGTTTTTATACAGAGGAACCTCGCAGCTTGAGCTATAATGCACATTCTCTTACTCTTTTATATCTATCTATCTATCTATCTATCTATCTATCTATCTATATATATATATATATATCTTATATATATATATATATATATATATATATATATATATATATATATATATATATATATATATATATACCCAGACTCCCAGTCTATGTAATAATTGTGGGCGTGTGATTTCAGTTGTTCCTACATTTTAACATAATATAGAATATGTTTTGGCACAACAATTATTGATGAATCATGATCTTGAAATCATCTGTACGTAGATTTCCAAGACAAATTTGTGTGTAAGTGAATGAGACTCCATGTTTAGTGTCATTGTTCAAGCATACTAAAAATGGCCAGTCAGGATTGAGTATTCCAGAGAGCCACTTGTCTTGCACAGTCCCAGCATGGTCTCACAGACCCCTTAACCTACCCCTAAACTTAAATCTATACCTATTTTACAGTGAATATAAAAAGATATGAAACATAACTGACCGAAATATGCAGGGAAAACCTTTTGCGTGAGGTACAGAGCAAAATTTAATTTGTTAATCACTGAAAACATTATCCAGATTATTATCTTGATCCACTCCTTGAAAGCCCGCGTTTATCATTCAAACACACCTCAGAATCTGTGACGAGAGCCAGTGAGTGTTTGATTTTTCTGCTGTAAAACCTGCCATAAAGTTTCTTAAAGTGGCAACTTTTGAATTTGTAATGAGCACGTCAGGATGGAGATGAAGACTTGAAGGCTTCAGTTTGGAACAGTTCCTATGGATTCTGAAGATTTGGATTACAGTGCATAAATAAAATTGTTTATTTTTGTAATTATGCTTCATTTTTTTTTTGTGTGTGTGTGTATTCCATTATATGGATTCCGACATGTCAGTCGAAGCATGTCGGAGAAAACGGCTTTTGAGTTCCATGGCAAACAAAGTAAATATTACATGATTAGTAGTGGTTAAACGATTGCAGAAATGTTATTAATTTTAAGGGTTTAAAGTCTAGTCTTGTTTAACATTATGTATTCTTCTAAACGAGTTGGCAGCAGAAATCGCACAGAACAGAACCAAAGGTTATCATTTCATAATAAGTAATAATGAGAAAAACTTAATTTAATAATGCAATTGAAAACATAATGTCATTGACAGGGTTCCCACACTTTGATTAACTTCAAATTCAAGGACCTTTCAAAGACTTTCCAGGTCCAATACCCTCAAATTCAAGGACTTAATGTGGGGACACATTTCAAGTGAGAGCAAGGTTACATCGTGTTGTCTTGTTAGATACATACAATAGTTTTTTTGCATTTATTTTTGCCCATATGACAGATATCTGTGTCGGTGTGGTTGGTTGGTGGTTAAAGTAGTGCCCAAAGTGGTGTAATGACCATATCCCAAATATTGAAACTGAAAATATGTCATTTCCATACCTAAAATACATATTTTTACAGTCACTGTTATGCATATTGATCATAAACACAGCTAAAAAGCTTCCTACCAGTGGCCCTCCTTCACAAAACTTAACATCTAGCACAGTTTTATCATAGGCAGAATGTAAAATGTTTCAATACATTTTAGTCAAATGTAATTAACCAACATTTCAAACCTTTAACCCACGGGGAAAATCAACCCATTAACATTTTAAAAATAGCCATAGAAAAAAAAAAAGAAAAAAGCGGACTTGGCAACCCTGCATTCAACACGAGCTGCAGGAGTCAGATTTGACTGATCACAGGTTGAGGAGAGAGAGATGGCTGATTCAAAAGAGATTTAAATACTCTGTGTACTGACAGCGGCTCCCTGATGCGCGGAAATTATGCAATATTGGAATGTTTGCAGGGAGTGGGTGGGATTGGACAAAAATCATGGGAGCGGGCAATAATGGTCAGAAATTCAGTGGGAGCCATATTAAGAAAACATTCCCCCGCAACACTCTAATACAAAAACGCACTGGCAACTGTAGAAAGCAAAATCCAATTTCCTGACATTTTGGGCGATTCAAAAATCCCAGCCAGAGGCAAAGTCCAAAAAGAGGACATGTCCGGGAAAAAGAGGAAATATGGTCACTCTAACGTCATGGTAACGTACAAAACAAAGTACCTTACGCTTGAAACACTTAACGCACCGTGTAAATACATGTAACAAATGTAAATCAAGCAAGCTCGTAAGCATAGGCCACGTATAAAATAAATTCAAGCACTTTCAAGGATCAATCCTTGTATCAATGTATGCTTATTTTCAAAAACTTTCCAGGGCCTTGAATTTTTTTTTTTTTTCAGATTCACAAACTTTCAAGGATTTCAAGGACCCGTGGGAACCCTGCATTGATCTGCAGATTTGCTTTATACAACATTAGATCAGGCCCTTTCTTTTCTGAACATGCTACAAAACTCATTGCTCAAGCTCTTGTTTTATCCAGACTGGACTATTGCAATGCATATAGCAGGTCTTCCAGCCAATTCTATCAAACTTCTACAACTAATCTAGAATGTGGCTGCAAGATTAGTGTTTAATGAGCCGAAAATAACGCATGTCACACCTCTGTTCATCAGTTTGCACAGGCTACCAATAACTGCTCGCATAAAATTAAAGGCATTGATGTTTGCCTACAAAACCACCAATGGTTCTGCACCCCTTTACCTAAATTGACTGCTTCTGAATTATGTGCCCTGTATAATACCTCGTTCTGCAAGTGAACAGCGCATTATAGTGCCATCCCAAAGAGGCACAAAATCACTTTCACAGACTTTTACATTAACTGTTCCCTCCTGGTGGAATGACCTGCCCAACTCAAGTCCTAAGCCATCTTCAAGAAACAGCTAAAAACGCATCTCTTCCATCTTTGTTTGACCCTCTAACTCAAGCACTCTCTATTCTAATTCTAATTCTACTTCTAAAAAAAAGTTTAAAAATTTGTTGATTTTTTAATTCTTAAAAATTATTATGTTTATTCTGTTTCTATTCTTGCTACTTGTCTTCTTTTATTTATTATAAAAATTAACCTCTAACACTAGTGTTTCCTATTCTTTTTCTATTCTATGTACTAAATTTTCTTTTTGTTTATTATAAAAAAAACAACAACCTTGCTACATGTAATGCATTAGGCTAACCGAGACTTGTCACATCACTTTCATATTATTGCCCTTTAGTTGGTTTTATTGATTCTATTGTCCTCATTTGTAACATAAAACACATATGAATTCTCATGAGATCAGGGTGATAATATGGTTTTGCAATATTTGTATTTGATCTTGATGCTGTTCTCTTCCCATTAACAGTTCCTTGACTTGTTCTTTTATCCCAATATTCTGTCGCAGTGGAATTCTAATGATTTTCTGCGTTTATAGTCCCTTATGTAATAGGGTCATTCAGAAATGTGGAATGCATTTTAATGCCCGTTCTTATCATCTGTTTTAGTTGTAGGCTCAGTGTAAGCCTGGTTGGAGAGATAATGTTAATTGACAGTTACTGGAGCACTCTGTCATTTGGACATGAATCCTTGCATGGATTGTGGAGGAACTTGGAAAGTGGCGCTTTCATTCATTTGTTCTTGGTAAGGACGGAATTACAATGGACTGGAAACCATCAATGTGTGACTTTAAAAGGTTGAGCGCTTTATAGAAACGCCTGGGAGGAAAAGCAGTTAAACAGTCCTCAAATGGACAGACTTTCCCTGTCTCTCATTTTCTGTCTTTTCTGTAGCTTCTCATTAGATGAAGGGTTTGTCAAAGCAATATCGCCCTCGAGTGCACGGGTAGGGCAGAGTGGAAATGCCTGTCAAATCAAAGTTGGGAGATTGGACAGCCATTAATTTACCTCAGGCTGCTCTGTATGCTTCACTTTGAAGTCCATAAACAACACCCTGGAGCTACACGACTGAAAAATGTCAGTAACTGGTGTATGACATCCTGAGGGGAAAACTGAAGTGATGGAGGCACTTCTTTGATTCCCAAAACTGTTTTTCACTTGCACGCATTTTCTTTCATCAATGACTTTAAAGGGAGCGTGAGCTCAAAACAATGCGCTTGGCTCCGTTTGCATCAGCTGAGATTTGTCTGATGCTTACTGTCTCCTTTTAGGGATTTTTGTAGCACTTTCTGTGTCCAATGGGCGTTTTAAGTCCCAATTTGAGCAGATGGTATGTGAATCCATTGTCGAGTTTTATGTATCTGTGGTCTTGGCAATCAGACTGTTTGATTGTTGTGGCATCGAGGCACTTTGTTTGCGTGATGTATGCTGGTCTGGCTGTCATGTGAAGCTCAGGCTTCTGTCTGCATCCAATTTCATTCGCAACTTCATCACAACACTGATTTCAAAGAAATCAAATGTCATGTTCTGTTTTGCCATAGACTGCATAAATTTTTTTGACTAGTGTTTCACAACAGTATAACAACCTAGATTCTTACTGGGTGGCGGTTGTTGTATTACTGTAGACCGGACAAAACCGGACTTAGTTCATGACAACTGGAGGTTATGCTCGACTATAGTTTTATGATGTCAGATTGCTGCCCACAAGGCCATCGGCTCCAACAGCTTAGACCTTGTTTTTCACTGACCCAACAACAATGCTTCCTTAAGCAAGAACCACTAATTAGCACACACCAATTAGTGAATGTGCAAATTCATTCATCTTGCCTCTAACTGTTGGGAAACATAAGCATACACACAAAGCTCAGTGCATCCAAGCAGAGTAGATTCGCAGTGATTGAGCAATCACTTGCTGCTGTTTATCATGTGTATATTGGCACTGTTATTTCACAGCACTCTTGAGAAAGCATTTCACCTTATGTTAGCGATCTAAACCTCACCGCGAGTTAAAGAGAGCTGATCTGGGAACAGAAGCACAGACAAGAAAAGCATTCTTGTGAGCCACTTAGTCACAGCAGGACTCCATAATCATTAGTCATGGTGAATCAAACGAGACAATTGTTTACAGAGCAACAGAAGAACGACACTTAGCTAAGAGGCAGCTCTTTGCTCGTTCCAATTACCCCACAGCTAGAACAGCTCTTGGTACGAGCTCCAAACAAGAGAGCCTTAGTAGAACTAGATGAGTTGTGAAAGTGGCTGGCGGCCATGTAAGGGCATCTGGGCAATGATTAACAGGCATGCCACCAACTGAAGTCAATGCATTTCATTGCAGGAAGCAACTGGGATTGGGTTGACTAACTTTACAAGACCACCCCGCCCCTACTTATATAAAGAGAAAAACATGCCACTTGCCTTGACGGGAGCACTTCACCAAAGAGCACCTGAATAATTCACCTTGTATCCCAAAGCACATTGTAATCCACAACGTGATATTTACCTATTCAACTTTAGCCTCTGTAGTTGTTGTAAATGGTTTCAAAGAAAAACAGAGCTTCATACACTTAAGGACTGTCGAACACAGACCACCGGAGGAGTGCATAGTTGTTGAAAATTTGTGCCAAACTCATTTGGATGCACACTTGGATTAGTAGACATAGTCCGTATGGCCTGTACAGTAAGAGGGTTTATTGTAAGTGGTATGTTATTTTCAAAAATGTTGGCGCATTAATCATTTAGCGCCAATCGGCAAATGTTTCATTTCCAAACTGCCGCGATACATGCAACAACCAGCATAATAAAATGCTGCCGGATTCACGTGATTCTTTAGGGTCTTAATGAAAAGTCTGTAACATAGTTTGGTTAAAATTTCTCAAATGTAGTATAAAAAAACACCCTTTTTACCCTGTCAAAAACAGCTCTTTTCAGAGCAAGCCGTTTTGTAGCATTTTCCTTTAAATGTTAATGAGCTCTGCTGACCCCGCCCCTCTCTTAGAACATTATTAGGAAAGGCGATTTGCAAAGATTCATTAAAAAACCTTATACTCACTTCTTCTGTTGGTGAAGATGGATCAGGAATGATTCGCGTGAACATAGACATATTTAGGTAGATCGGGGGTGCACTCCCTTCAAAAACAAACATAATCCACTGCCTCTTCAGAGGTTCAGATGTCAGGAGTAAATGACGACTACTATGTTCATTGTTAGTACACCTCAATCACTTAGGAGCATTCTTGTCTACATCTGCTCTGGCGGTGAAAAAATGGTGGACTGGTGACTGCTCACTCAGGGCGGGTCTAAGGTAAGACGCCAGTCCAGTCTGTGCTGAAACTCCACTGTCAATCAAACTATAGTGGGAGCTATATCTGAGATTAGTTCGATTTGAGAAAGGGGAAATGATTTAACGAGATTAAAACAAAAAACACTGGGTGGATTTTTATCATTATAGGGTGGTTGTATACACACACTGCCAACACACATTTCAGTTCAAACAACTTGTAAAAGTGCATGTAGCATCCATTGACCCCTTTAATGACTTATATATTACATTATATGGGCAGCTCATATTTGGCTAGCAGATGTTTCTACTGTAAGGCTACAGAATGAAATGAAACAGAATGAGACTGAAATTCCACACATTACCAATCTTAATTTTATGTATCTTCATACAAATAATGTGACATTATTAAACCCAGAAAACATTAGCACCATCATGCACAGCGATTTAATCTTCATAATGCAGAAGTTATTGGACATAGAGCCCTCATTTGGCCAAAGATAACAGATGATCCATTCAACTCACCACATATTCATCATCTAACTTTAAAGGTTAGTCGAGGTGTATAATGTCACCCATCTGTCACCATTAAATATGCCTAAATCCGTCACATTAGGGTTGTTCCTGAGGTGGACGTAGTGGAAAACATTTTTTCCCTCTCCAGGCAGAGAGAATATTAAAAACTGAACAGGTTGAAAGAACTGCAGAAGATCACAATGAATCATATAGACAGAATGCGGCCTGCAGTGATTACGACTCATTTTTACCCCTGCTTTAAGATTGTTCCCTATCATGCAACAGAAAATGCGGATGCATTAATGCACTCAGTCCTACAGTGACAAACATTTGCTACACACTGTAGATAATGAACCCACACAACAGGCTTGTTTATTAATGCCCAGCTACATCCAAGGGAAATATCAGCATTAATCTGATGTTTTTTCCATCCTTGTTCACGGATTCACTTGCATTATATTGATTACTAAGTAATATGAATGCTGACAGGACATCTAATATTAAAGCCATGGCCTAATGGGACCACTCATGTATATACAATGTATTTTCAACAAACAAACCGAATATGAAATGTAATCTGTCCTGTATAGCTCCTGGTTGTTGTTATTAAACTAACCTTCTCTGTGTAATTGTAACCCCCGCGGGCCTTTTGTTAAGCATGAATTCAAAGCTCTTTTCAGCTGCGCAAGCTCTGAATAAAAACCTTCTCCTAATAGAATCTTTCTACTCGTTTTTCTTCTGTTTGTTCAATCAAGTGCATCATGACGGAGCAGTTATTAAAGGACATGTGGAGCCAAGATTTTATAATAGTTTTAAAGGAGAATTTCACCTGAATTTCACCAGTGGAACAGAAAAGTAGAAATTTTGCAGAATGTTCATGTCACTCATTTCCGTACAATGAAAGTGGATTCTGTTGAGCTTCATAAAATGTCAACTAAGCACCACAAAAGTATAGTAACAGTAGTCTGTATGGCTGCTAAAGGAATATAATTACTTTAAGTGTGAACTGAATTGAATGTTTTCAGGCACTTAACCTCATGTTAATTAAAATTAACATACAAATGTATTTTAGTTTTAAATTGATATTAAATGCAATACGATGAACTCTAGAGTTCTTTTTTTTGACCCACTTAAGCAGGATTTACAGTAAGTTCATCTTTATATGTAATTTTAAAATTATTTCTATTGTCGTTTAAATATGATTAAAGTGTACTGCCAAATTACAAAGTGCACTTTTTAAAAGTTTGTTAGGAAACTGTCATGAAAATGTACTTTTTAAGTACATTGGTCCTTTATTTAATATTATATTATCTATTTTTTTTTTAAATATACTTTTAACATTTGAAGTAAACTATAAAGTGCACATTCAATGCAATTATGCACACTTCTTTTTCACAAACACAGACATTATGTGAAATTCAAATCTGCTGTGAAATACAATTTAAAATTCTGTCCAAACTCTTTTTTTTTTTTAAATACAAACACAATGTTTTTTTTTATAAAAAACAAAAGGTGAGTCATGTGACACTGAAAGATAAAGAAAGTAAACGAGACTTTGATTTTGGTTCCATGAATTATGGTTTAATTACTTGTCATGGGGAATTTCTCTATTGTATTTCGAGAGACTAATTGAGTTCCATTCAAGCAAAAGGTCCTTCAGTTATAAATCAGGTAATAATTACCTCTGAGGATAATCTTTATTCAACATGTGAGGTAGCACAAACAACAAAAGAGAAAAGGCAAACAAGAAATCCATCAGGCCTGTTGTATTTCTTTTTCAAGAATTAAGATGCTACAAGACATAAAAGACTAATGACCTGTGGCGGAGAAGCTTCTGTTCTCTGAAAACAGGCCACAAATCCCCAAATGCAAGTCAACCAAATGAAAATCCTTTTCAAAGCTCTCCCTCTTTGGGTACAAGAAGCTTAAATCTTTTTCTTTGAACTTGAAAAGAACCATATAAGGTTTGTGTACGACATTAATCTCTCTAATTCACACAACAATAGCTTTTAGCTATGTTAAATGTCAATAACTGCAATTCGTTGTTGTAACCGATGGGGCTGGTGGCCATCCATCCGACCACTTGAGGGAGCCCTCTCCAGAATATTGGTGACTTCCTGTTTGCTACCATATTTAAACCATGCTGTTTCTATCTCTCATTGTGAAGTATTGCCAGTTTCCACTGCTTTACCGAGTGTTCTTTTTCCATAGTGTTTGCCCTTTTGTTATGACCACTGAGCTTGCCTTTTGACTACTGATTTCTGGATTACCATTTCTGCCTTGTTGGACTGATTTCCTGATTGTTTGATACATGCCTGTTTTATTGACTACGATGCAGCCTTGTGATTTGGATTAGTTTGCTGTGTATTATCAAACTTTGGATCTTACGCTGCCTCCATGTCGTCACCTATGACTCCCTCGCAGTTGTTAATGTTTTAATTAAATTTTTTTTTATCAAACTAAAACACGTGTTTTCTTTTATAGCTCTTACATGTGTGCTGATGGTTCTCAGGTGCAATGAAGCTGCATTCTAAAGAGAATCAAGACACCATGCACTAGACACTAGTCTGATTCATCTGGCAGATAACTGAGAGAATATTAAAAGAGTGGAACAAGCAAGCTTATAGCTTCATACTGGCATAATAAGATGCTTGTAATACTCAGAAAGGGGATCAGCTGTCCATGACATTTGCTTGGTCTTTCCAGCTGTGCATGCATCTGGAAAGTATAGAGCGACCTTATGAGTCTGGACTAGCTGTTTTATTTGTTTTGATTTGTCTATATTACGAATCTGGAAAGTATAGAGCGACCTTTTCTACATTTTGCTATGTTTGATTGCATGAGTGTTTGTCTGTTTGTTTATATTGACGACATTTCTGCCATATTTGACAGTGATCTACATAAATATTGTAGAAACTTAATTTTCTGTAAAGTTCATCGTAAAAAGCGCTATACAATTCAGCGCTATACAAATAAAAATAAACTTGAATACTTTAAAATGAAAATACTGGTTGTATAGCGTTTAGGTATCACCCCTAATTTTTAGGGAGCAATAATTTTGAACAAATGAAAATTAACCTCAAAATGCAGAGTTATTTCAAAGAGAAATTCACAAAGCTCAAAACAATGTTAGATGCAGAATATCAACTTCCAATGATTTTGATTGATGTCACATCAAGTTTGAGCCATATTAGTCATTAACCAGGTACCTGATGAGAATCACTGGCATTCATTTCTAACAGCAAATTTGCCACATAGTTAAAGCATTTTCTTCATAATGCTTCAACGATAATTAATCACACTTAATTAGAGGTACTGTTAATCAAAATGCCAAAATTATGAATATTTTTTTCCACAAAGCACAGAATTTATGAAGTATACATAATAATTAGGCATTTTTTTACAGGCCAAGAGTAAATGAGTTATTCTTCTAATTAGAAAATGCATTGGGCTCATTAGAGCTCTATGATGTCAAGGAGTTTCCATGAAACCAGAATCTAGAGTCCTACATCCAACCAAAGAGTTCCACATTAATTATATTTGTTAATATTGTGATGAACTATAAATCAGTTTGCAGCTATGTTCCCAAACCTAGTGAGGTGCAAACAACTTATTTAAAACAGTCTGTTATCCACAGCTTTGGTCATTTCTCTTTGTTATAAAATTTCATTATTCACCACAACAGTCAGCTACAATCACTATGGCTCTGACTACCATTTTTTATTAAAGTTTGACATAGTACTAGTATTTTCACATAACTACATGTGATTATTATTGTTTACATAACTGGCTATCCCTTTAAGCCTGTAGTTAGTAGCTTTGGAATATCTGAAACCAACCATGTTCCAAAACCTACCAGATTTTCCAGCAGACATTGAATTACAATTTATTTCAATAGTCCACTTTAGACATTCTACTAACTGTAATAAACTTTACAGCAACATGCCAACTAGCATTCATTTGCAACTCCATGTCAACTAACTTTCACTGGCGTATTAGTAGACTATAAGGTTAGGGTTTGGGTTAGTAGAATAAATTGTACTTGCAAAGTTAATTGGTAGAATGCCTATAGGGGATCATCAAAATAAATTGTTAGCAGATATTAAGCAGACAGTCTACTAATACTAATACTGAATGCTAATTGACATGTAGCTACGTAGAGTTTGTAGAAGGTCTAAAGCGGACTGTCAAAATACAGTGTTTCAGAGATTTCTATCATTCATTCTCAAGCTTTGACTCATTGGCTGTTCAACATTCAGTATTTATTCTTGACTGCATTTTGCTGGGCTAAAATGGTTTAGGGGCAAAAAGATGTGAAAGAAAGGTGGTGTTGAGTTCCAGTGGTGTGATTTGACAACAACAAAATGTGCTTTCTTATTGGAGGACTATGACAAGCCTTTTATATCTAAGGGAACTCTGCAGCTGAAGATTAAATCCTTGTCTGAGGATATGTCAACGGGCAACAAGAGAAGGATATTGTTTCTGTCTCCAGCATTACTTGTTCCTTGATACAGGCTGCATATCATATATTTGCTCACCTGCTTCACTGATAGGGTTTAAACCTTAGCTCCGACAAACCCGAATAATTTCCACTCAGCCGACAGAGTTGGTTAGGTTTCTTTTTTTTGCCCTGATTGTGTATGTGGCTGTCAGTAGGGATGGCTGGGATGTTTTTCCTTTAGTAAACAGCAGATGTTGGCTATGAATTATGTTGAAGTAAATGACCCACGAGGAGGAGAACATTACTTGCTATGTTTGACTGGACACTGGACAGACTGATTAGATTTTGAGAGATGGGATGCAGAATCACAGCTTGATGAGTTTTGTTTTAAAGATCTGGGTGAATCTGGGTTGCCAAGTTAGGGTTTCTGGTTTTCACACAAAAAAGTTTTAATTTTAATCATTGATCTCCAAGGAGATTAAGAATGCAGAGTGTAAATCATGTTACCGTTCAGCTTCAATCCCCACAACCATGACTAGCTATAAATATTTATTACAGGCCATGCAATTATATTTTGCATTATCTTTTTATATGAAATATGCTAATATTATTTTAAATAAAATATACTGTAGGCCAATGTCATGCCATTTTTTGTCTAGAGCAATTTTTCTTTTGTCAAACACACATTAAAATTACAATACCTCTTCTATGCTGAACATGGTTTTAATTTTGAATTTAAATATATATATTTTTTTTCTATTTTGGGGGAACCAAATAAAAACTTAAAATATTGTAAAGAAGAGGGATAATTAAAATGATCATAAAAAAGAAAACCTAATTAGAGTACTTTTATTGTTCTAAGAAAAAAGAATCAGTGGAGCATTTGTTAAAATAGTCATGTGGCATCATTTGGTGCAACCAACATGGAGAAAATAAATCAAAACAGGAAATTATAATCATAGAGAGGAACCCTGAAGAACCTTATGACTGATCCAACATCATAAGTCTCTTAAAATATTAGAAAATATGAATTTTTAAGCCACGGTAAGATTGTCCAGATTATAAAATGTCATGTGGTACAACCATCCATAAACCTAATGATATTTATGAATGAATAAAGTGTCTCTAAACATAATGACTAAGATGTGTACACTTACATGTACCAAAGGTGTCATTTTTTTAATACTTTTTACTTGATGGTTACACTACATGACATTTCCAAAATCATTAAATTTAAACTTGTTTAAAAAAGATAAAAGTTTTCAATGTATTGAAATGAAATCAATTTAAATACAACAATTGTAATTTCAAATTTGGCTTTTCTTATAAACTTTAACTGGTATGTCTTCTGTCATCGTGCATGTCACATATACAGTATGTCAGTGAAGGCCAAATGATCATTCTTACAATATAGTATGTGCAGATACCAGCCAAGTGGTGAGTATCTCAAAAGCTAACATTTCCTTGCATTTGGACTCTGCCCACAACCCACTTACACACATGCGCACACACAGGCAAAGAAAGATCTTGAAAGGGATATTCAAATAAAACGACATCATATTAACCTTTTGACTAGTAGTTGCTCTGAAGACAGCCCTGTCGGGAGAACAGTTTGGGATTTCAAAGCGAAATCAACTACGACATGTTAAACATTTGGTGGATGGGTCCCTGCGGCACTACAAGGCTATTCTAGAATAGATCTCAATTAGCTGCTTGGTTGCTTTTTTCATGTGTCATTATCTGAGTCTATTATACTTGAAAATGAAACCGTGAGGCTGAGGGGAAGAGAGGAAGACGAGACAAATGTAGAGGTGGAGCAGCAAATAAAACATGCCCAAAAGCAGCATATGGAAATCAGCACAGCAATATCTGTAACAATAAGGAAGAATGTTAGAAGTGAGAGTAACTTACCCATAAACAGACTCACGTACACTGTTAAAAAAACCCTTATGCATTCACATGCACATAATAAATTAATTCTTCCTTAAAGCTATAAAGCAGAGCTGCAGATATTGTGAGAACATTATGGTACTACAAAAAACCCTACAGCAGTTGAATGGTAACCGGTGAAGGGCCGAGTTCAAGACACGCAGATCCAAGATTGGTCTTAACCCACCGTTTTTCTCGGGTACAATGCAGTAGGGGCTGTAAAACCCCTGTCTTCATATCGGCTGGAGGGACCGGCTCTACCACGTCCTTCACCAGTAGGACTGCCATCTCCGCATCCAAGAAAGGAGCATCGGCTGCCTTCACTGCCATGAAGCGGATGCCACTGAACTGGGGGGGACGCGGGGCGAACTGAATCGCATAGCCGAGGCTGATGGTCCGCAGAAGCCAGCAAGACAGGCTGGGTAGCACTAGCCAGGCACGCAGATACCGTGCAAGTGGGACCAGCGGAACCACCACCGTACCTGCAGTGGAGCAGGGAGGTGGAAAGCAGGGACCCAACTTGGGCAGCTTGTTAGCAGACCGGAGAGGGACTGAGTTTGCGGTGCAATATTTACCTGGTTCCACAGTTTGTCAGAGGGTGCGTGAGTAGGGCCTTTGTTGAAGCTCTCAAACCACCCGCTGCTGCTTGCTGGCGATGGAGGATGATGAGTGTGGTCCAGTGTTGGTCCATCCACGACTCTTCGCGCACGGTTCACCCTGCCGGGTGGAGGTGGAACACAATGCATACCGCTCCACTGGGGGGACACCCTTATACCCCTAGCTGCATCACGCAAACGACCGAGTTCCAGGGGGGGGCCCCCCGAAATACCGTGCCATCCACAACCTGGTAGCCCCTCATGCACCTCCGTTGATGGCACCGGGTGAGGGGTGAGTTATGCAGGTCAATTTCTTGAGGGTCTCGGGACCAGTGGAGGACAGCAGCGCTACCCTAAAGGCATCGATTCCGATTCATTGCTACAGGTGGTGAGGTAGGAGTTAGCAGGTCAGTTTCTATAGTCCCAGAGGACAGCAGCGAAGATAAACAGGGGGTAGTGCAGCCAGATGTGGGCAACTCACTCGACATGGGAAACCACCTCCGCTGAAGTGCCGTACCGCCATCATGAAGAGCTCTCAAAGAGAGTGCTGAACTCGTTCAGTCTACTTCACTAAGTAAAGTAGTCAGGAGCAGAACGATGTGATCGCTCGGCTGTTATGCGTTGCACCTACTGCCTTTTTATGCTCACACTGTGATCAGTGGCAGCTGGATGTAATCGTTGCATTGGCTGGTTTAGTTACACTCGAAGTAGACTGGTCTCTTGAAGCGAGATCCCAATTCGTCTGTCACCGACGTGACATCGAGAGTGACCGACTGAAAGGAAACCATGATTTAGAAGTACACTACTTTATGCTCACCACGGCTGCATTTATTGATAAAAAATATTAATAAAAAGATATATTGATCAAAAATACTTTTAAATATATTTTAAAATTGTAATTTATTCCTGTGATAGCAAAGCTGAATTTTCAGCAGCCATTACTGTATCACAAGATTCTTCAGAAATCATTATAATATGCTGATTTGGTGTTTGATCGTTCTTTAGTGTATCTGAATTTTCTTCAGCCATTACTGTATCACAAGAGGTGCTCTGCATTTAACCCATCCAAGTGCACATACACACAGCAGTGAGAAGAGGAACACACTGTGAAACACACCCAGAGTTGTGGGCAGCTATATATCCAGCGCCGGGGAGAAACTGGGGGTTCAGTGCCTTTTGCTCAAGGGCACTTCAGCCATGGGTATTGAAGTGAAGAGAGCGCTGTTCATTTTTTTCAGGACCTCACCAACTCCTGCCAGCACCGAGACTCGAACCTACGACCTTCGGGTTACAAGTCCAAATCTCTAACCATTAGGCCACAGCTGCCCCCAATGTCCTATCAATGTTGAAAACAGTTGTGGCGCTTAATATTTTCATGAAAAATGGTAAATAGAAAGTTCATAAGAACAGCATTCATTGGAAGTTTCTTTTTGTAACAATGTAAGTCTTTACTGTAACTTTATTTCTTTAAAAAAATGCCAACACAGTTATTTGAAAGCATTTAGGAATACAACTACTTATTTATCCGCCTTATTTTACAGTAACCTATTTTCTGTGAATGTGCAAGACTTACAATTCATTAGCTTCTATAACTACAAGAATAATAAAGCACTGTAAACTGTAAAATTATTTGCACTACAAAACAGTTTTTACAGTTATGACAACACATTAAAATAAAATGATTAGACATGGGAGACTGCAATATCAAGCATAAATAGAAGTTTTGCAGCTAAAAATAACTGAAAGTAGATGATATTAGAAGCCTCACACATTCAAATTACTAATGGCTTTGTCTACTCTTATATTAAAAATAAGGTGGATAATGTGTGATTTGTTACAACTGATCATATTCAGTATCCTAGCACCCACCCAGAAAGGCCTACTGAACACTGACCATATAACAACACGCAGATAATCACTCCACACACCTTAGCAGCTGCAAAGCAACACTCCTGCAACTACCTACAACACATTAGCATCGTTCTGGTGAGATTTCCATGTAAATTTCACAACTTTGTTGCCATAACATCATTACACCAAAACCCTAAAAAGACTTCTACATACGATACACAAGTTTTAACAGACTAATTAATCTAGGAGCTTTTATGAAATGATAAGCTTCACATATCTGCTGTTAAATCATCCAACATTTGGTCCCATTTACTTTCATTGTAAGTGTCTCATTGTAACCTTAATTTATTTATTTATTTTTTGTATTAAATGAAAAACATTTGTTTCTGACTGTGCTTACTATTACCCTGAATATTCCTTGTTATCATGTGATGTTATCTTGGCAATCACTACTCTTTTTTCTGTTGTAGTTTCTTCTTCTGTGTGTGCAACAGAAGCAAAACCAAACAATACTTAATGCATAAACAACAAACATGCCAATAAATCATATTTTACTTGTATTTATTATTAGTCTATGGGTCTTGATGTAAGGGGTCCCACATACAGTATAGCTTGTGTATACTTAGTCTTTCAGTCAGTCCAGAGGATTAATGATAAAATGTGAAGGCAATTGAGAGTGGAGAGAGAGAGAAAGCGAGCGCTACTGGGAGAGATACCATGGATGCTCATCCATCTATGCAGACAGCTACAATAATTGCCCTAGCTCCTCAGCTTCGTCTTGTCACATTTGTGAAAAACATGCCCTAAACTTCAGGAAACACAAGCAATTTCCTTTAAACATTTCATTTTCCACAAATCACCTCGCCACCCCCCAAGGCCTCTGTGCCGGGAATCTTTAATTCGGCATGCGGCTCCTCATCAATAACTTTTCTTTTACTCAGAATATTGCACAGATTGAATTGATTGCAGCTAGCTTCCCCCATAGTGCTCTGAGAAATTGCACATGAGTCCTGAAGACATTTCATCTAAATCAGCCACATAGATGGTTGATGAATGCATTTAAAAGAGGGTTTCATTTTTTCAGACACTCTGGAAAAACAAAAACAAAAACAAAAAAACATCTCTGTTAGTCAATATTAACATAAAGCATTCTGTTCATTTCCATATTGTTAAAGGCAAATTTTAGTCCCATCTCTAAATGTTCATCGGTTGACACTAATATAAATAAGGATTCAAATGTCTTACATTTTCTTTTGTGCAGCAGTGTATCAGGAGAAAACACATCTGAAATCATGTCTACTCAAGTCCCCAAATGATAGAAAGATATCTTTAATATCTCTATTTTTAGACTAAAAAAAATAAATAAATTAAAAGCTCTGCTAAGATCTTCTGCTTTTCTTTTTTTCTCATGAGAAAAAGACTCCAGTAATCTCACATTCTCCTGTAGAGTTTCTCAATGCCTCAAACTGTGATAAATACTTCCCTCAAAATACATTTTTATATTAACTTGTTTGATATTTTTCTCCTTAAACCCTCATCAAAATCAAATTATCTGAGAGATGCTAACTATGCTAATTACTAACAGAACTACACTCTAACAGTAAACAGCTGTCTGATTTTAATTTTTATTTCTCCTTTAAGAAATTTTAGATAAAATGTGCAAGTTGAAATATAACTGAAATCTAAAATAAATGTTTTAAATAATGAAAGCGCAACCTCTGATAAGAAAATCATTCTCCAGTGCGGTATAAAACGTTATTATTATTTTATTTTTTCGCAAAAAACAAATTTAAACCTCTATATACAGTAAATAGTTAAAACAAATGATCATGTAGTTTGTAGAGAACGTTGTTTACAAGAGTTTGCAGCATTTTTTTTTGCCAATGATCAGCTACTTGGTGGCATTTGGATATTCTCATTCTAAAGATATTTAATTGGACAGAACTATGTGTCAGATGGGTCATCAAAATGAAAACTATTAGATGTAGACTAAAAGAAAAAAACAAAACATTGATTTTGATTTAATTGGGTCTTTAAGGCCACAGTACTTAAGATTTTGTATTTGTACTGGAAATAATAAAGTGAAAACATGCAGCAGTGTGGGTTCCAGCCAGGAAAGTCCTTTTTATGCTTATATTTGCCCCTGACAAATTCTCCATTTGCAGGGCCCTAACTAGATATTCCAGTTTGAAAACATCAAACGATTCACTCCAAGGAAACCATGAATGCTGACCTTCATTAGTCGTTCCTTACCTTTTCGGAGAGTACTCAACTCAAGTGAGGCGAGCTTATAAAGTTGGCTGATAGGAAGCGAGGGTATGCTCATTTACTGTCCAGTATTAGCAAGCCTGAAAACTCTGCAAACCATTCATCTTTACCTTTTCTTTGTTTCTCTATCTCACACTGCTTCCACTGGCAACAGTAATTCAAAATCCCATGGTTCATTATGGTCTTCATACAGTAGTTAACCAGCAATGAATAAGTTAATGGAATGTAGCTCCTTTTGTTAGTAGTTTTGTAAACTTGTATTTTTAACGACACTAGGTAGCAATCAAGCTTGGTATTACCAAAATGAATGTACTAATTGTGGTTGGATTATAACGATTATCTACAATTTTAACTTGCACTTTATTGTACAATGTTGTTGCTTTATAATTTTTTTTTTCCCATCTTTGAGGGGAGTGGTGTCTACATCACCTATCGACAGGGGTACCTCCGGGTTTGGTGCTGGGCCCCATCCTTTTCTCAGTATATAATGGGATCACTGGGACTTATCATATAACGGATGATCTGGTGACTAACTGTGTTGCAGACAGATCCAGTAGAATGAGGAGATGATGGAGGCAGTTCTCACAAGCCACAGGGCTTTGGTGATGGACAGGCAAGGCAGTCTCTGTTGAACATCCGCTTCTGAAACCTGACTGATTGTTGTTTAGCTGGTTGTTCTGTGAAGGAAAAGAAGAGAGTTGATTGAAAACAAATAGTTCATCTGTTGCTACAAATGAGAGAAGAAAGACAAGGCTGTAAATCTCTGCTGTGAAACACAGACAATATATATCACAACATTTCATTTATGCATTTTAAAAATGTAGCTTTTTCAGATTAGATGATAGGACATTTTAAGAATTATATAATTTTAATTTTATACTATTATTTATTAAAACATTTCCAATTCAAAAACCCATGTTTGACTTTTACCGACAGAAGTAATATATATTTTTTTTATTTTATAAATATACAGTGCCCTACATAAGTATTGGAACAGTAAAGACAAAATAGCTTTCTCTGCTGTGGAGTTAAGACATTTGCAAACATGATTAAAAGATGAATATGCAACAAAACTACAGAATGTTACATTTTATTATTAGGTCTTTCGACCCATACATTATTTTGCCAAATAAAAAGGACATTACTTTTAGAGTTCATCCCACTATTTGATGTGAGCATAAGTATTGGAACAGTTGAATTTAAGGCAGATGTAAAAGATTGAAAGATAATATTTAGTTGCAGATCTCTTGCATGCAATCAGAGCAGTGAGTCTGCAACCCATAGACTTCACTAGACTCTTGGTCTTATGCTTTGAAATGCTTTTCCCCAGCCTTTAATGGAGCCAATTCCAACTGTTGCTTGTTTTGGGGAGTTTCTGTCTATAGTCTCCTCTTCAGCTGGTGAAATTAATGTTCAATCGTATTTAGATCTGGAGATTGATTTGGGCAATCTAAGACTTTACATTTCTTTGTCCTGATAAAGTCCTTGACTGAACTGGCAGGGTGTTTTGGGTCATTGTCCTGATCCAATATGAAGTGCTTTCCAATGAGTTTGGTGGCATTTTCTTGAATATAATGGTAGCCAAGATGATTTTGTATCCTTCCAAATTCATTCTGCTACTGCCATCATACATTAAGTCATCATTAAAATGAAGAGGTCCTGTTCTAGAGACAGCCATTCATGCCCATGCCATGACACCACCTCCACCAAGCTTTACAGATGAGGTTGTATGCTAAGGATCATTTGCAGTTCCCTTTTTTCTCCACACTTTTGCTTTCCAATCACTTAGATAAAGGTTAATCTTTGTCTCATCGGTCCATCAACTCAAAAACTCAACAAAACTCTACTGGCTCACCTTTGTGAAGAATCTTGCCTTTCTATTTTTGGTGCTGATCAGAGGTTTCCATCTTGCTGTGTAGCTTCTGTATTTCTGTGTCAAATTCTCCTGTAGACTGTGGATTGTCAGAGCATCACCCCAGATTTCTGGAGGTTGTTGGTGATTTTACAGACATGTATTTTAGGGTTCATTTTTCACAGCTTTTATGATTTGTCTGTCATCAACTACTGTTGTTTTTCTCAGCCGATCAGGTCATCGTTGGTTGCTGATGTCGCCGGTAGTTTTCAAGCTCTTGATTTCTCCATGCCCTTTGTTTTTTCTATAGTTCTAATTGAATTCCTCTTTTCTTTTAGCATCCAAATTGCTTGCTTTTCTTTCAGAGTTGCCTTCCTCGTCTTCATCCTGGTTTGTTTGTATCATCATCAAATGCAATACTTAGAATGCAGAAGCAATGGATATAACTGATAAGACACATTCCCTAATTGTGATGGTGTTGTTTTTTTTTGATGGTTATTTGTGTTTGTTTGAATAATAATATAATGTGATGTTATGTTGTTTTTTTTTGTATTATTTTTTTATTTATATTTACAGATTTCTTGACTCCACAGCAAACAGAACAATTTTGTCTTTACTGTTCCAATACTTATGGAGGGCACTGTATAAATATTTTAATGACATTGATTCTGTGCAAAAATAAACAGATGCTCTTTGCTTCTTCCCAAAGTAAATTATGCACTTTTTCTTTCTTGGTTCAAAAGAAAGATCACTGTTCTCAGAGCTGCTGTGTGCACACACTCTTAATGTAGCACAGAGCATAAAAACAGAGGAACCATTTGCTCCTCCCTGTGACTCTGAGCAGATGTGGGTGTTAAAAAAGCTACAATTTGGACCACCTCCACTCAAGAGCTAATTTTAAATGTATTTATTATGTGCTGCTGATTTAAACTCTCTCTCTCTCTGCTGGAGCACATGCCAAAGTTTATCTAGATTTAATACAAATGAGGCCTTAGTTTGGAAACCATGGATATTTCAGATCAAGTAAAATCAAATTATCAGGTTTATATGCTGCAACAGAGTTTATAGGTGATGTCTTGCTTTGTAAAAAGCCCAATGACAAACAGCGAGCCCCTAACATCACTAACAAGCCTTTTGTGACAGAAAGATTTCACAGTGGTGCTTTCGCTGACATTTTCAAAAAGCACTGCTTAATGGTGTAGAGAATAGCCTTTATTTTCACACCATCAAAGTGATAGTGTCACATATCCATGAGTCTGTTATGATGTTTTCAGTCTGTTTACATCTAATAAGATCTAAAACATAGGTCAGAAACATATTTTGAGACACTGAAGTGTGATAGATGAAGTTACTGCTTAGGTGGTAAATTTATGCTTCTTTATTTAGAGTCAAGGAAGTAAAACTACATTAAAGCCTAAGGCATCCAGCATTCACCTGTGAAATGTTCCTGTTTATACACATAAATTAAATGAGTTTGTTTTATTCCAATTAATGTCTGCAAAAAAACAAAGATGAGATTCCGCCAAGCTGAACATTAAATAAAGGTGGTTAAGATACCTTTATGGAAACTGAATCAAATACGGATGAAATAGCTCATGAGAAACTTAAGACAGTGAATCTATAAATATAACTTTTGATTCATATTTACATATTTATATACTTATATTAATAACATTTTCACTATTAAAAAGATACATAAGAATTGCTACGTTTCTTTAGCGAGTATCAATGACTATATAACAATTACTGTCCCTAACTTTAATACATATAATGAAGTGCCCTCCATATTCTGCAGTGCCAATCAATTTAAAGGGGAGTCAAAACCAAACAGATGGCCACTGTGTTTTAATGCATACAGTTTGTTGCATAATAAACAGAAAGATTAAAGAGATTGTGATTTTAATGGGATATTTCTCAATGCATTATTTTGTTCCAAATGAAAAACGGTGATGGGGAAATGCAGTCAGATCCCATTAGAGACGGGTACAGATCAATGCATAATGCATACGAATGGCAGGATATCTAGTCAATTAGTTTTGGCAGGGAACATTGGCTGGTGGACGTCTGGCAATTGACTGCGCAGCAATCAGAAAGAAGAGCTGGACGCGAGAACACACCTGAACAGAAAGCCCAAAGAGACGTTCATGTCCTGGGGACAATTTGTTCACAGTCAAAGAGACAAAAGACTGAAAAGCTTCAAAACTTTACAGCTACAAGCACAGCCTGTGACTCTTTTGATATTTTCATGAAAGATTATGCTAAATCATGTTAGTTTTAATTGTAAAGCTACTTCCCGTCGTGTTTGTAGCAGATGCTATTGCTATCGCAGCGACTTACAAGAGCACAAAGTACATAACTGGCAACTAGCTGAAAAACACAACACTCGCTATAAGCCAGACCTCCATTTCTCACAAACACAAATGTGAAACACTGAACATAAACTAATTTTAATTACTGTACCTGTTCTGTGTAACAACAATGTGAATTATGAACCAGCCACTGAAAACACACTGGTTATTGCACTGGTATTCACTTTTACCATAAACCCCAGACTTTCCTCCGAAAAAAAAAAATGACAGACTGTACGTCTGATTGTTGTGTTGAACGGGAACTAGATGGTTGCAGTTCACTATAGACATGCCTCTCAGGTGCTGAGGGTGATAAGATGAGCTTCCAATCAGAGTGAAACAACTTAACATTCAAGTCAGGTGAACTCAGTCTGAATCCCTCACTGAGACTCAGCATACAGATATTAAACCTTTGTTTAGTTGTTACACTGTAAAACAAAAAAAATACTGTAAAAATGCTACAATTAAACCCTGTTATGTAATTTACCTTACCATAGTATTTTTTTATTTTTGTATAAAAATTGTAAATGGTTTTCTATATTCTATTGTACCACCTGACCTGTGGTGGTTATCAATACATTTTAAGGTAAAAATTGATTTTGGTAGTTCAAGAAGATTAGTATATTAACATTACAGTATACTGTACAGTTATAAGTTGTATAATATATATATATACACAGGTCCTTCTCAAAAAATTAGCATATTGTGATATGAGTTATTTTGTGATCATAATGTAATGATAAAAATTTAACTTTCATATATTTTATATTCATTGCACACCAACTGAAATATTTCAGGTCTTTTATTGTTTTAATACTGATGATTTTGGCATACAGCTCATGAAAACCCAAAATTCCTATCCCAAAAAATTAGCATATCATGAAAAGGTTCTCTAAACGAGCTATTAACCTAATCATCTGAATCAACTAATTAACTCTAAACACCTGCAAAAGATTCCTGAGGCTTTTAAAAACTCCCAGCCTGGTTCATTACTCAAAACCGCAATCATGGGTAAGACTGCCGACCTGACTGCTGTCCAGAAGGCCATCATTGACACCCTCAAGCGAGAGGGTAAGACACAGAAAGAAATTTCTGAACGAATAGGCTGTTCCCAGAGTGCTGTATCAAGGCACCTCAGTGGGAAGTCTGTGGGAAGGAAAAAAGTGTGGCAAGAAAATGCTGCACAACGAGAAGAGGTGACCGGACCATGAGGAAGATTGTGGAGAAGGACCAATTCCAGACCTTGGGGGACCTGCGGAAGCAGTGGACTGAGTCTGGAGTAGAAACATCCAGAGCCACCGTGCACAGGCGTGTGCAGGAAATGGGGCTACAGAGCAGCAGCACTGGGACTGTTGCTCAGTGGTCCAAAGTACTTTTTTTTTCGGATGAAAGCAAATTTTGCATGTCATTCGGAAATCAAGGTGCCAGAGTCTGGAGGAAAGACTGGGGAGAAGGAAATGCCAAAATGCCTGAAGTCCAGTGTCAAGTACCCACAGTCAGTGATGGTCTGGGGTGCCATGTCAGCTGCTGGTGTGTTGGTCCACTGTGTTTTATCAAGGGCAGGGTCAATGCAGCTAGCTATCAGGAGATTTTGGAGCACTTCATGCTTCCATCTGCTGAAAAGCTTTATGGAGATGAAGATTTCGTTTTTTCAGCACGACCTGGCACCTGCTCACAGTGCCAAAACCACTGGTAAATGGTTTACTGACCATGGTATTACTGTGCTCAATGGGCCTGCCAACTCTCCTGACCTGAACCCCATAGAGAATCTGTGGGATATTGTGAAGAGAAAGTTGAGAGACGCAAGACCCAACACTCTGGATGAGCTTAAGGCCGCTATCGAAGCATCCTGGGCCTCCATAACACCTCAGCAGTGCCACAGGCTGATTGCCTCCATGCCACGCCGCATTGAAGCAGTCATTTCTGCAAAAGGATTCCCGACCAAGTATTGAGTGCATAACTGAACATAATTATTTGAAGGTTGACTTTTTTTGTATTAAAAACACTTTTCTTTTATTGGTCGGATGAAATATGCTAATTTTTTGAGACAGGAAGTTTTTGGGTTTTCATGAGCTGTATGCCAAAATCATCAGTATTTAAAACAATAAAAGACCTGAAATATTTCAGTTGTGGTGTGCAATGAATCTAAAATATATGAAAGTTAAATTTTTATCATTACATTATGGAAAATAATGAACTTTTATCACAATATGCAAATTTTTTGAGAAGGACCTGTATATATAATACATTATTTTATAGAGTGAACTTTCTTATTCATACCAGTAAACTCAAGTTGTGTTAAACCATCTAAGAAAGCTTAATATTTAATTCCCCATGAATGTCCTTTAAATGTGACACATGGCTCATTATCGCATTTTGTGCTTTTATTACAGTACAGACGCAATCAGATGAAACAACAACAGCCTCACAATTCATTGAAAAGGTAATGAAACATTACTGATGCGTCTCTGAAGACAGTGAAGCAAAAACAATATTAATAAGATGGAGGGGTGCCTCCATTTGTGGTCAGTGAACATAATGGTGTGTTAATGATGACTGAATGCATATGGAGGAGATGAGGTGAGATTCTCATTGACTGCTGCTTTCGGACACATTATTAGTCTAATTGGAAGTGAGACGCTGTCGGTCTTACGTTGACAATCCGGCATGGCTAACAGTCCCTGAAATCTCATCGCTTGTGGACAAATCAGACATCTGGCCGACAAAATGAAGGGTGGAAAGAATAACAAATTAGTTTTATGATGAACAAATGACGATGAGAAAACGCATTTATTACTGCGAGCGACTGAGACACATGCGCAAGAAGACAAATTACTTTTTGGTGACTTTGGCTGCTGTGTTGTACTGAGAGGTTTTTGCTTGCTATCCTGAAAGAAACCGTTTATTAGCCAGTTCAAGGTCACATGCTGTCTTTGGCTACTATATATTCTTTGTACAGTTTGTCAGCTTATGGGAATATCCAATTAATAATTGAGTCATTTCTGCAATCTAAATTAGATCGATCTTTTACAAAAAAATAGGCACTTCAGACGTGAAATGTGATAATAAGCGGCTGGTAACTTGTTGTTCACCAAGCAGGCAAAACACCTGATGTTGTGTTGTCTTTTTGGTGTGAATATTTTTGTTATTTTTTTGGATGTGTTTTGTCTTCTCTGTTTTTTTGTGTCTCAAAATGTGGGGGGTATTGTGCGCTCTTGTTGTGGGTGTTCATTATCTTGTTCCACCCACTCGCTATTTGAATTATTTTCCCAGCTCGATTTGGCTGCATCAGGCCGACTCCATCACATGCCACAGGCTGTGCAGACACACACACGCAGAGCTCAAAATAATGCTGACACGTCGTCACAGTTGACTGAGCAGGAAACCTTGTTAAAGCTAAAACAGATGACGCAAAAGTCCAAAGCAGAATCAATCCATTCATTGATGGGATTTTTTTCTTTCATTATTTACTTTATTTTCAGATATAAACCATTTTAAATGTATCAAGGCTTTGACACAAAAATCAGAGGAATCTGTAAAAAATAAAGTTAAATGAGTTCAGATGTAAATAGAAGCATGGAAGTGATCTACATTAGCATTACAGTTGATAATCAAATGGATGAATGAATAAACAAATAAGCAAAATTGGCCAACATAAGCAAACAATAAATCCAAAAGGATCTTATTTGATTTAGGGTATTCTTGTTTGATTTTTTTTTTTTTTTTTTTTTAGATTGGATCTAAAATACGATTCTATTAGCATCCATTTAATATTTTTTTGACAAGGGCTGAATGACATAAAAGAAACACCAGGAACCTGAACCTGAAAACAGAATTGAAAGCACTTTTTGTAAAGTCAGACTTTGGCTGGGATACAGAACTGTATTAAAAGCTTTATATTTTATAAACTCTTTGCTACAATTCATTTTTATGTATTACCTGTTGGCTACATACTATATAAAGAATGACACACCAATTAGGATTAAATAACTGACTCATCCACACCGCGATGACAATGTACCCTTTGTGTTTCTAATTAAATACATTGTTTTCAGTGAATTATTTTCATTATCTCATGCTAACAGAACAGTTTGGCCACAGTGGACAACAGAAGATGACATACTGTAAGATGTATTTCCTCACTCTGTCTCTGCTGCTGTAACAGGTGTGACAGTATTTCACTGAACTGTGCTTTAATGATTCTGTGTGCTATGTGTGTTAATTCTATCTCTAATTGTTTTGAATGCTAAATTTCACTTATAAACAGCCCATTGATTTTCTTTTAACCTGAATGTCACCATTAATTCTGCAGGTGTAAAGGAGTCTGTGCTGGTAGACCCTGCTGTAATAAATAGTCATAAAAGTGAATAACATATTATATTGTACATATTTTCTCTTATACTAATATCTCTATGAGGAAAAAAAATACAGTAAAAGCCGGTTGAATGGGTCAAGAAATGCATTTTTAAAAATTATTTTATGTTTTCTGATGTGCACTTATATTTTAGTATGTATTTATTTATTTATTTTTTATCAAAAATGGTCATAATTTATACATAAATTGTCATTTTCTACCCTGAATTTAGCCTTCTTATTTGAACACTCAAATAAAAATGGGCGATCTGCTGTGACTTCAGATTCTGCTATGATTGGCTAACATCTTTGCATATAAAATGAGCATTACATAAAACATAAAACTTTGTAGTTTGTGTTTTTACTACAACACCTGCCAAGATTAACTAATTGTGAAATGTGTTTATTATAACATTATTTTTAGAACTACACCCATTATATCAAAAGTTGCAGCACTGCACTGTAGCTGAACAGTCAAGTCTACTTAGCATACGATGCAAGAATCTCCTTATTGCAGTGTGATAAAATGTGTTCAACTCATTGAGCAGTGTAAAGATTGATTATAATGAGTTTTAACCAAAATGCACCTTTCACAGATCTTAATGCTCATGAAACAGTTTCAGATTTCTATATTATGTTTCTTAAGAAAGTTTAAATAGTTTGCAAAGTTTTTTTCACCAAGAAAGGTCTTTCTTCACCTAAAAGCACTATGGCTCTTGTGATTGATGGACAGACATGAGCTGTTTCGAATAGTGAGAGTCGATCATGAACGATTCATTCCTTTCGAACAAATCCTTTATATGGAGTAACAAGTTGACCAGAGAGTGATTAATGAACAGAATTCTCCCAATTTGAAAAATGGGCGTTAAAGAAGGGTAGAAATCAATAATTAGTATTTTAAACATGGGAGTTAGTTTTGAGTTAATCCAGACCCAAGACTGAATAACACAATCATCTACTTAACAGGAACCTACTTAACAGATCAAAAGTCCTTATATGTAATTGTGCTGTTTATTATGTCGATTATCTAAAGTTCACCTAAAAATTATAAATTCACTCATTATTTATTCACTGTATTTTACTGTCTCTTTCTTCTGGGAAACCCCAAAAGGAGATGATTAGCAGAATGCCCAAGCTGGACATTTCCATACAGAGACAGTGGATGGTGACTGGGGCTGTTCCTTTAAGTTCTGTTGTAATGTACTTTAGTATGATATCACACTCATGATATATATATATATATATATATATATATATATTGATTATATATATATATATATATATATATATATATCATTTACAATGTACAGCAGACGTTTGACATAAAGGGAAATTTGATACATTTATGAGCAGTTAAATGTAAAGCCATTAAAAGCTGTGGAATCTTGTAACTAGTGGCTGCCCTGCTGCTGCAGTATGTAAAAAGCATATATCGTTACTGTACTTTAGTGTGTGCTGAATTCCCTGCGTGCGTGTGCTATTTCATATCTGACATCTTTGGAAAATAACACGGCTCACTTATGATTTATGCATGCCATAAATAGGAAATAGGAAGTGGAAAATTGAAAATGTATCAAAGCTGAACATTTGCTGCTTGACTTAGCAAAGAGAAAAGTCCTGTTTGCATGAGCGACTGCTCTGTGATTGAGAAAAAAGGCCTTTGTGACCAGAACAGTGTGTCCTGTCTCTGCACACACAGGACTTATGGGACGCTGCAAGAGAAAACTTTAATCAATAGGAGATTTTTGTGCCTCACTATGCAAGTTTAATGCCTCTGAAGAGAAAGTTCATTAAATGCTTAGTCACGTTCACTATAATCCTGACAACAACCAATCGCTCCGTGTGCAGTGATGGAAATATAAAATGTTTTTCACAAGCAGTTAACTTCAGACATCTCATGTCAGAAGTTTACACCGAATGCTGTGTTTATCCAGCTGATTCAGATGTGTTTGGCACCAATTATGTGCAGGTGTAATGGCTCTGTCATTTGTAACTTTCACTTGACTTGACACAAAAATTCAGAATAAATAAATAAATGTTTTACCATTTCTGGTACATCTTTTAATTCAGGTAAATAAAAAGTTAATACAGTCATGTAAACCTAACAAAAACCAAATAACTTTGTGTTTTCTTTCAATTTGATGAAGACAGGCCGGAAATATGCCATGTGGGGGATTTTAGAAAGTGTCTGACCATTAGATCTCCTTCTCCTCCACAGTGCACAGCTGGCACATCCACCTAATGAGAAGCATCAGAGATGTATTTTCAGAGGAACGTCTCAAGTAGGCAGCCGCCTGCTGAAGGGTGAGATCTTTACAGCAGACTTTCCTAAATAATTCATGAGTCTTGAATAATGTCAAGCAATAAAATCCCTTTTAGTCACAGACCACAGGTGCAGCGATGTTTACAGATGCTGGAGACATCAGGCATGTGGGGATTCCACATAAATGTGACGCCCATCAGTGGATTTCAGGTCTCTGTGAGGAGATGTCAGGCACATCTCTTCTTAACCCACGTGCTTAAGAGCAGATAACACAGAGCATAAGAACACAAGTTTGTGACATGGAATGACATTTTATTTTTGTCTTAAATTCCATTATCAGCTTATTTGTGTATTACCATATATATTTTGTTGTCTCGTCAAAAAGATGTTTTTTTTTTCTTTCTTTTTTTTCCACTCTTGGTTTATTGATTTGCAATGTAAAATCTTTTTAAAATATTTGACTGAAAAATGTGATAACTAGCCCCAGCCAATTATTATTATTAATATTATTTTTTGTCTGAAATTAAGTTACTGCTTATTTGCATTTATGCACTTTTTCACATGTGCTTGATTAATAATGTCACATCTAAGTGATGCTCATGTGGTTGGCTGCTGTCCTTGGTGCTGAACAGCTGCCTGTGTGAAAAATGATTCATTAATGCAGAATAGAGCAAATTTAGATTTTTATCTTTGCCATTTGTCTTCTACCTATCGTTCTTCTACATATTATTATCATTATTATTGTTTTTCATGCTTCATTTATTTTTATGTTCTTGCTCCTGTCTCCAGGGACAGACATGTTTCCATATATTCTCTCAAGATTATTTTCTCTCATGGTTATTTTTGTTTCATAACAAAGTCTGGGCTGGAATAAAAGCATCGGAGAGGTCAGTCATACACACACACTGAGTATCATGTGTTATTACAGTAAATGTCAAACACTGTAGCTGATGCAGCATCTACATGGCAAGAGTAATTATGATAATTACATGTCAGAGCAATTGCATTCAGTTAAAGTCAGCATGAAATCAAAATTGACAGTTCTTATTTTTTTTTAATGAACTATTACAATTATTGTTTTTTATAATTGATTTATCTGTGCACATAATTTGTTTAAAAAAATCACATGCTTTGTAACCTTTAATCAAAATAGCTTCAATAGTAAATGCAAATGACAACAAACCATTCAATTCCAATCAAGCCATTTCACTCAGATATATGTCACAATAATATCTCAACTGCTCTGTGTACCCATAAATACACATGAACTAGACTAAATGACTGGCAACATGGGCACTATCTTCTCTAATACATTAGAAGCTGTTGCCCCCATCAAATGGAAAAAGGTTAGAGAAAAACGTACTGTGCCATCGTATAACAGTAATACCCACTCTCTCAAGAAAGAAACTCGTAGTCTTGAGCACAAATGGAGAAAAACTAACTTGGAAGTTTTTAGAATTGTGTGGAAAAACAGTATTGTCCAGCTATAGACAGGCTCTAAAAACTGCCAGGGCCGAGCATATCCACAAACTCATAGAAAATAACCAAAATAGTCCAAGGTATTTATTTAGCACAGTGGCTAGATTAACAAATAACCAGACGCCACTTGATCTAAATATTCCCTCACAGTTAAATAGTAAGGACTTTATGAATTTCTTCACTGATAAAATAGATAACATCAGAAATACAATAACAAATGTAGATTCTATAGCGTCTAATACTTCAGTTTCATCCATCACACCCAAAGAAAAACTGCAGTGCTTTACAACTATAGGACAGGAAGAGCTAAATAAACTTATCACTGCATCTAAACCAACAACATGTTTATTATATCCTGTACCCACTAAATTACTGAAAGAGTTGTTACCTGTAGCTGAAGAACCGCTTCTCAATATTATTAACTCGTCGGTATCTTTAGGTCACGTCCCAAAACCATTCACTTGCACTTGTTAAAATTACAAATGACTTGCGTCAAACCAAGGCTGCATCTCATTGCTAGTTTTACTTGATCTTAGTTCTGCGATCAACACCATAGATCACGACATACTCATAGATCGATTACAAAACTATACAGGTATTCAAGGGCAGGCTTTAAGATGGTTTAGATCCTACCTGTCCGATCGCTACCACTTTGTTTATTTAAATGGCGAGTCATCTCATTTATCAACAGTAAAAATATGGAGTGCCACAAGGATCTGTCCTAGGTCCTCTGCTATTTTCAATATACATGTTGCCCCTTGGTAATATTATTAGAAAATAGGGCATTAGTTTCCACTGTTACGCTGATGATACTCAACTATATATAACCAATAATTTTCTCCTATTAAATTCAGATAAGACAGAGATATTACTTATTGGACCAAAAAACATTACACAGAATCTCGTAGATTACAATTTGCAACTAGACGGATGTACTGTTACTTCCTCATATTAGAAGGCAAATTATCTTTTGAAAATCATATTTCCCATGTTACAAAAACAGCATTCTTCCATCTTAGAAACATTGCCAAGCTATGAAACATGTTACCTGTTTCTGATGGAGAAAAGCTAGTTCATGCATTCATTGAAATGCACTGCTAGGTGGTTGTCCTGCATCTTCAATAAACAAGCTACAGGTAGTCCAAAATGCAGCGGGTAGAGTCCTTACCAGGTCAAGAAAATATGATCATATTACCCCAATCTTACAGTCTTTGCACTGGCTACCTGTTAAGTTCCGTATCAGTTACAAAATATTATTACTTACATATAAGGCCCTTAATGGTTTAGCTCCTGCTTACCTAACTAGTCTTCTACCATGCTACAATCCATCACGCTCCCTAAGGTCACAAAACGCTGGACTTTTGGTAGTACCTAGGATAGCAAAGTCCACTAAAGGAGGTAAAGCTTTTTTGCATTTGCCTCCCAAACTCAGGAATAGCCTTCCTGATAATGTTCGGGGTTCAGACACACTTTCTCTGTTTAAATCTAGATTAAAAACACATCTCTTTGGCCAAGCATTCAAATAATGCATCTCATAATTTTGGACTGCAGTTATATCTGATCAAATGCTATGCTTATTATGTCTTAATTTGTTTCTCTGTTTTGCAACTAGGATTTACACAAGCTCCAGTCTGGATCCAGAACTCCTGAGAAGAGATGATGCCAACCCCTCAGAGGACCTCAGATGATGCTTAACCTATAACAACATACAGAACTACCAAATTTTGTGATAAGTTTGATTGCATAATTGCTGTTAATAGTGTTCATCGTCTGTTTGTTTACGTCTTTAATTGATTTTTCCGAACATTTCTGCCATATGCACATAAACTGACAGTCATCACTGATAAGCTACTACTAAATATTGTAGAAACTTAATTTTCTGTAAAGTTGCTTTGCAATGATTTGTATTGTGAAAAGCGCTATACAAATAAATGAATTGAATAAGGAAGAAAAGACAATCGTAACGTCCATTTTTACTATATCAATGATTTCTAATTATTTATTTATACATTTTTTAAATATAATTTTAAATACTAAGCTTTTGTTTCACCTAACATGACGATTTCACTTTCACCTGCAATGCAATAGCATATTTAACTTTGTTTTTGATTAAACGTCCACTGGCTGCCAGTCAGGGATTTGTACTTTGTGCGTGACTGTCTGTGAGCAGATCAGACATGAGTCAAGGACACAAAGACGTCCTCACTGCAGTGTGACTATTAAAGCAAACATCATTGTTATTCTATCACTCGTAGCGGGATTAGAAATATATCAGGAACGCTTATGAGAAGGTGAAGAGGTGCTGATACACTCAGAAGAGCTGAAAAACACCAGAATTTTGTCCTACAAGAAGCCCTGTGACATTTAATCTATCACTGCAGGGAAAACGAGAGATGGGATGAGTTTCATCAAAGTATGTCAACACTGGAGAGGAGGGTGAAAGACGGTACAACCTCACATCTGAAACCCACCACGATTGCTTGAGAAAACTGAAATATTACTGACCAATGAGCATTTAATTCCAAGTGTCTTTGCAGTGGGTTTGTTTGTGAACCACTGAAATGTGTGTGAATTGTCCTCTAAACCAGTTAAAAGAAAACTTGCTTTGCAGTTGATTTCAAAGATGTCACTGGTCATGTCAAGCACAGTGCTGATTTCTACACAATTGACCTTCACTACAGGTAACCAAAGGAAACAGCTGCAGGCAGGGTTTGAGCTTAACTGGTTTGGGACAAAAAAAAAGATGGGCCTAATTTACAGGCTCAGTTATAATTATAGTTCAAGATACATCATAAATATATTCACATTTACCTACCTGCACACTAAATACATTTTTGAAATCATAAATCCGCACTGAAATGAAATAACAATAACAAGGCGTCAAGATATTATTATAAAGAGCTCCTAAACGGACATGGTGATGGGATGGGATGGGATGGGATGCGATGCGATGCGATGCGATGCAATGAGATGAGATGAGATGAGATGAGATGATGAGATGAGAGGGTAAATTATATTGAAATGTGTTCTTTTGATAAAAAAGTTCCCCTTCAAAAATTCTTCCCTTTGGGGCTCCGTAGAATGACTTTGGACATTAAGAGGCTGTCTTATCTAAGATTGTTGTGGCCATAATAATAAAACACATGGAAATAATTTAAATAACTGAATTAAAAATAAAACATGTAATGAGCAATTAAACATGCACATTGCAGCATCAGGCAAAAACCTGTGCACTCAGACTCCAGGAAGTTGCATAAAGACATTTAATCAGTTGGAGCTTATTTGACTGAGTGAAGAATGTTGATAAATTGTGTGTTATTTGACTGAGGTTATTTGGGTGATTATATGTATTACATTTTTTGTATGTTAGTTGTTAGTTGTGTGTTGGTACCACTGTTGAAAACTTGTTCAATTTAAAACTGAAGGAGGGAAAAGGCCTCCAGGAATCACTGTAGTTCATGAATTCAAACTTCAAATATTTATCCTGAAGGCAGTTTAAAAAAAAATCTCTCTGTAGCCAGAGACAGCAACGTTCGAGTGGTCATGATGAGGTAGGTGACAGATTTAAGATTGAGTGTTTGTATTTGTTAAAACATGCTGTAACAGATTTACTTTTGTGGATATGAATGATTCAACTTGTTCGTAACACTACTTGATTGTTTCTGTGCTTTTTAATATGCTCTTATTAAGTCAATTAAGGTGAGATTGCTTAACAGGTATCTAATTTGGTGTACCTGCCAGTGTAGTTTTAGAAAGTACAAATAGCTTAAAAGGCCAAGTATTCTGTCATTTTTTACTCACCCTCATTGCATTCCAAATTTCCAATCCTGTATGAATTTCTTTCTTCTGTGGAACACAAAAGAAATGAGTGTAAAAATGGTCTGCGCTTTCCCCCTTCCGTACAGTGAAAATCAATGGGGTTCTTGGGACCCTAAAGTTCTTCAAAATATTTTCAGTATTTAGAGTCTAATAAGAAGAAAAATACTGGACTTACAAAAATTTTTAAAATGCACACTGGTGTCCTCGTGGGGCCAGGAAGGGGGCGTTGAGGGACTCCAGCGCCACCGGAGACGTGAGCTGCCGGACCCGCGGTCCGGATGAGGACCGCACCCGTGTATACGGCCATCAGGCCAGAATGCCATGGCCGTCCATCCCCTGAAGGTGCACGCGGCCAAAGAGAAGGATGCGGCCGCTAGAAGGAGCCGCCGCCCCTCGCGCCCCGGACCCAAGAGGGGAGCGCGTGCGGCCACCGGAATCCGCCCCTTACCTGGACCCTCCCTCCGTGAACACTGCCAGACCCCCACGAACCCCGCAGCACGACGAGGACACCATATTCCCTGTTGTTTTGGACACTTTCCCCTTTGGACACTTTATTCCCCCTTTGTTTGGTTTATCTGTTAAATAAAAACCTCTCCGAGGCCTGACGCCACGCCCACTGTGTCTGTCGTTGGCTCGTCCCGTCACAATATATATACACACACTATGTGTGTGTTTTTGTGTTTTTTTTATGTAGATTTTAGGTAAGAATTTTATTGCACATAGTGTGTATTAAATTGTTGTGATTTTGTGTGTTTGTTTGTTGTGTATCCCTGCCATACTTTGACCAAACTCCTCACCACAATCATTCCCTTTAAATAGACTCCTAAGCCTTTACTGTCTAACGGCTTGCCAGCTGATGTACCTTAATAATGATAATATAATGTAAATAATATAATAAAAAAGCTAACAACCATCAGCCTAAAGACATGCATTTGCATGAAAACACATCAGTATGGGTGTACAACTTCAGAATTTTATTTATACAGACTGAGATGTAAAGAACTGTGAACTGTCAACGTTGATAAGGTATAGCTAAGACTAGCCCAGACCAACCTTACGAAAGACTTATAGAAGGTATACTTAACTAAGAATGTTTTGGGAAACATGTATTAACAATAAGGTACAGCTTAAAGTAGCATCAAGAAGGTTTTGGGAAACACAGCCCATGTCTTTATGGATCTTGCTTGGTGCAGTGGGGCACAGCTGTGCTGGAATAGAAAAGGGCCTGTTCCCACAAAGTTGATTTTTTAGTTAATATTTCTGTACTGCTTATATACATAGCAAACACTAATAATGGGTAAAACTATACATTTTGGTTAGATGCAACCATTTTCTAGCAAAACTTATCAGTATTGATTGTACTGTAAATACACTTACATATTAAACATTTCCCTCAGCTGTCATCTTGAGTATGAAGTACGAAGCCACCAAGAATGGACTAATCCCAAATGTGGCTTGACATACAGTATAAAGAAAGGCTGATCTCTCTTATTAGGATGAAGCTAAATATTGTGTCACCTGCTCCTCTACCTCTGCTCCGGCTCAAGGGCGAGACACTCTGAGACACTCCAGATCTCCATCCTCATAGGAGCTGCAGTGATAGAGAAGAGCACATACATACAAATGTGGAGATTAGCAGCTGTGAGCTGGAGGGTTTATCTATTATAGGTTTCTTTTGGACCTCTGCGCTCTGCTGCTCTCGGGGGCAAATCCAGAGCGACTGTAATACACATAGAGAAATGCTGCATTAAAGAACAGCTCAAGTGTTTTTACCTTCGAGGTGCAACAGGTTTGTGTTGGGGGTCTGTGAATCAGGCCGTGACCCTTAAGACATGGAGAAGCTGCAAATAGTTTCATATACTTGGAAATGTAAAGCAGTCGACGGCGCGACGTCGACGGATCGATTTGACTATTAAAATGATAATCTGTCTGGGAAATCCTCCAGTCAGCCGGGGAGGATTTAAAGTGTCTAAAGAGCAAATGAGGAGGTTTATGCGAGCGAGTCCCACACAGTGCCTGGAGAGATGCAGATTCAATTTGAAAACACACATATAAAATGAGTTCAAGAGATTTAATGAGAACCAGCTCCCAATAAAACAAACAGCACGGAAGAAAGAGGAGGAATGGATGGAGGCAACGGGCGCATGAAAAATATGCTTGGAGAAGTTAAACGTGACAAAGGTGCAAATAGCCTATTTTCTCTGAGATGAACTGCAGTGGCTTCTGTGTTTTGGTGTCCGAGGTCAATGGGGACAAATATCATGAAAGCATTTTGTTTGCGTCATGCAGATGATAACAGGATTGCTCAGGCACTGCGTCCACATTGTTTTGCTCCCTCCAGTTTGACTGTTGACCTTGAGTTTCCAGCATCAAACCCAGAGGGAGAAAATGAGTCATGAACAGGTTAAAGTTCAGATGTTTTCAGCACATTCACAACCTCTTGTTGTTGACTGAGGCTAAACAAATACATTAAGAGGATGATTTATAGGCTACTTAAATTTGCAATAGACGCTTTAAATAAGCTTTCAGGTATTTCACAACCTGAACAAAATGAAAAAGTTTCCTTTTCATTTGCATTTTTATTTTCATTTTATGCATTTATCATGATAAAGAGAAGATGTTAGATCAGTCAATCACAAACTGAAATTCCATCCTCAGACGTTGAGCTTTGTTGTCTGTACATTGGTAAACTGGTTCCTTTGATTCAGTCTTTTTTTCTGATGGATGTTGGTGGCTTGTTAACAATGTAAGCCATCTGAAGGGGTTGTGGTGGAGGTGGGTTAAAGAGCATTGGATTGCTTCCATAGTTTTTTATTTGTATCCCTGTATCTGAGCTTACCTCAGCACAAACTCAAATCTCCTCCCCAAACTCAATAACTCATCACAATCCTGGCCACTGATAGAAGCCCCAGGCTTCAGTTTCCCATGTTTCAGCTGCTCACAATGCGATTGGTCTTGTCTCTTCCTGACCAGACTGTCAGAATTTAAAATGCTCAGCACATTTTTCCATATGTCCGTCTGAGAATCAGAAATGGGCCTCAATTAGTGCAAAAAGCTTCTGGATGCCTTTGTGGTTCATGCCACATAAGAAAAAAAAAGATTATTACTATTATTATTATTATTGTTTTTAACTTTTAATGCTTTATTGAACTCTTACCCGAACTCTGATGAAGTAATGAATAACTGTATAATATATTTTTATAAGCCAATTAACTGACCCCTTTATGATTTTTTTTTTTTTTTCAGGTAATTTGATGTTGCAGTTAGTCGCACAGTTAACTGTTACAATTATCAGTTGCTGTCTGCTCCAAAAAGTGAAAAGTTTCCACATCAGGGCATACTGTTTCTGCATGGAGGGAGCTCTGGACTGGAATATGGTCTCAACAACTTCAGCTGAGAAACCGGATGCTAAGAGCTGGAGTGGATAGTGTGAAGTCTCAAGATGCACATAGATCCACTGCCTGCTCCACCACACCAGACTGGAGCCTCCATTCCCCGGGCCTCAGCCCCGGTCTCGACAGGATGTCTTCTCCCTGATTCAGTTACCAAGGGATGTAAACTGGTCTGAGTGAGAGGAGTTTCCCCTGAGCCCACAGAAGGATATGGTGTTCCAACTTGTATAGTGGGCATGAGCACAGATCCCCCTAGTGGTTGATGTAGGAGACCACCAATGTGTTGTCTGTGTGGATAAGCACAAGATGGCCCCTCAGGTCTGGAAGGAAGTTTTTTAGTGCACGAAACATGGCCAGCATCTCCAGGCAATTTATGTGCCAAAGTGAGATGGTGGCCTTCTCACAGACCCTGGGCAGAGCAGCCACCACTCCCCCAGCCTGTGAGGGAGGCCTCTGTCTTTAGCATTATGCAACGACAAGGAGCCCCAATACTAGGCCTAGTGACAGGAACCAAGTATTCCTCCACATGTCTAAGGCATGTAAGCATCGCTGTGTGACCTTGATCATGCAAAGCGGGTTGCCCCTTGGGGAAAACCCCTTGGTCCTGATCCATCACTGCAAAGGTCTCATGTACAGCAGGCCAAAAGATATCTCATTGGAAGCTGCTGCCATCAAACCCAACAGTCTCTGGAACTGTGTTATAGTGAGTGACTGGCCTAGTCTCACACTGTTCACAGCTGTGGGAATCAAAAAAACACAAGCAGGAGACAAATGTGCCTGCATTGTTGTTGAAACCCATACAACACAGAGAAAAATGGTTCTCTGTACTGGAGAAAGCACACTCTTCTTGGTGTTCGGCCTTAACCCCAGGTCTTTCATTTGAGCGAGAATGACATCTCAATGCTGAACCATCATGTGCTCTGATTGAGCTAATTTCAACCAATCGTTGATGTAATTCAATGTGTGGATATCCTGGAGTCACAGAGGAATCAGAATTGCGTTTGGGCATTTTTGAATCAGTGGTTTGTGTGTTTTAGTGTGTGGGTATAATGGTGTATATTGGAAATCTTTGCCCCCAAAAGCAAACCTCAGGAATTTCCTGCTTGGTACCATCTGCAGGACCCACTGAGACACATTTTTGGCAGAAGCTTCAACTATGAGAAAGAGGTCTACTAAAGGAACCTCTCGAGGCTGGCCTCTGGTGTATTTGGAGTAGTCAGTGGACTATGTTATATGTCCACTGACTACTCCACTGACTACAATATATATATGTTCTGTAAAACACTGTTTGTTTTGGATGTGCTTTTAAGCTTCCCAGTCTCTATGTCACCCCGCCCATGACGTCTCACTCTTCCATTGGACTGATTTCACACATGCTTTAGAACACGGTCATACAGAGGCTTTCCCTAAGCATTTCTGACGCAGCTCGAAACAGGAAGCATCTTTCAGCTCAGTGTATTTATATAAACATCTTTCTATCTAGACTCAGAGGTTTCTTCTCTATCATTATTTAATCATACGACTCTAAAAGCAAAAGAGCACATCTACAATATTTCCACCATGTTATAAACCTCTTCCACCAAACACCGTGGAAATGGGCTTATGGGTGTCTTGGGCCTCATACTGGCTTTTGTAAGTCAATCTTGGAAGGATATAATGGCATGAGGTTTAATGCAGACATGGTGGAAGGAAGCCATCTAAATCTGTTTCACTGTACAGTGTTTCACTGTATTTTCATGATGTTTGGAGAATAATGAAGCTCGGGAGTGAGCGGGGGAAACTGAAAGAAACATTTGTGTAGGACCAGTGTGGAAGGTTTTGTGCTCTGACTTGATGTGACACATTAAGATGACACGCTGTGTATGTGGCTCTACGGGCAGCTTATTTTCAGCGGAGGCAGAATTTCTTTACATATGTATGTCATGTCTCTGAAATGACTGTTTTTTGTTTTTCCTGGAGGATTTCTTTCATTTTAATCAGTGGTTGTGTTACATGAATATCTTCTAGTTTTCTGTTCTGGATCTGCATGTTAAATGATACAATCTGAACCGAAGAAATATGTGTTGAAAGAATTATGATCTTTTTCTTTTAGTTTTTTTGTGTTTGAAAACAGACAGATCAAGTCTCTTGCTGTCAGTCAATGAAAGAGTCACTGCAATTGCTGACTGTTTTATGAAAAAGAAAAAAAAAACTTTCAAAGCCATTAATTTTTATGACAATGTTCTCTATCACAGTATTAATGTTTTAATGTGTATGTATTTATAAAAGTATGTAACAAGTAAGAGAACAAGCTCGACTGAGCGTTTGTAATTACCTGCGTCAGCTATATCTCTCCTTCTTCAGGTCAAGTAAATAATACATTTGTGGGAAAAAAAATAATAAAAACAACACTATATTTTTGGCGTAGTATCTTTCGACGGTTAAGGTGATTTCACATGACTGAAGTGAAGTTGGCACCATCTTCGTCGGTTGAACCTTGAAATTGTGGCGCTCAAAGTCCAAAACTTATTTCATTCTGAATGAGCGGTTCTGAATGTATTGGTTTATGAACGGTTCAGTAACTCACTCATGAACAGTCGCTTGGTATCCTTCATTCAAAAAGTCGCTGGGAAATCCAAATACTCTTCGCTCCAGACTGCAGCGAGACGAGGACGTCGTATTTTGGTGACGTAGGGTATTCTTTAAATCGTACGCGCGGGACTGACGTAAGGAAAGTTTTGTTTTTTATCAGTGGTGTATAAAGTAGGAGTAAAAGTACAGATATCTTACCAGAAAATGACTTTGGTAGAAGTTGAAGTCACTTACGTACGAAAAGTATTTTCTTTTCTTTTTTTTTTTTCTTTTTTTTACCTTAAACGTACTTAAGTATTGAAAGTAAAAGTAGGCCATACAAGTAAATGCAAAATGGAAAAGAAGCAAATATATATATATATATATATATATATATATATGTGTGTGTGTGTGTGTGTGTGTGTGTGTGTGTGTGTGTGTGTGTGTGTGTTCAATTAGATTGTGTTCAATTTTAACTCTTTCTTCCATTTAGCATTTTTTGGGGTATGAATAACAGTGTCTTTTATTCCAACATAAGAAAAAATTTCTGGAATCTGCATCTGAAGTGATATTTACACAGTTTAATGAATCTCAAAGGGGACATGGATGCATTTAACCTGCAGTTACAGATGGTTAAATAATGTTTTGTTTTTAACATAAAACGTTGAATACTGTTATTTGAAATTACTTTAAAACATGAAAGAAAAAAAATAGTCGAAATGTCAAATTAAGACTGCCAGTAGGTGGCAGAAAGTGACTGACTGACGAATGAGTGAGTCATTGCGCTTCAACAGATTCGTTTAAATCGCTGATTCATTCAGGAACAAAGCATTTTAAAGTGTAAATGAGTGAATCACTGAGTCATTTATTCAACCGATTCGTTCAAAAAGCTGATTCATTCAACAAGTAAACACCATTGCTCAGATACGCAAAACAGCTCTTTGAGTGATATAGATTAAGGTAACTACATTAAATTATATAAATATAAAAGCATACAGAAACATTTTTATTTTTTTATTTTTTTGCTATCTATAATTTAGAATACCTTGAATTTTGAGTTTTAATAGACTAATAAATAACGTGTGTATGTGATTTGGTGATATAGGCTATGATTTTGTGATGTTGTAGTTCGTTAATGTTAGATCTTACATTATTATAATAGATGTTTATTTGTTATCTGTGGATGTATTTTGGTGGAAAATGAAATTTTGGTGGGTTGCGTGCATTGAACATGAGCAAAGGTATTTTTTTTAGGAGTCTTAACTTGCAGACGCCAGACCACTGATTTATCAAACCTGCTTTCCTGCAGTCCGTGTTCTTCTGACTTCTGACGATTTTGTACTAAGTAACAAATATGCTTCGAGGAAATGTATGAGTAAAAGTATACATTTTAATTAGGAAATGTAGTGGAGTAAAAGTAGAAGTTGGCTGAAATATAAAAACTCAAGTAAAGTACAGATACTCCCAAAAATACTTAAGTACTGTAATGAAGTATTATTACTTCCTTACATTACATCACTGGTTTTTATAGCCATGTTCAAGTTCATTTGTTTACTTTTTAAAAAATATTTGGTCTTTTTTTTCAATCCTTATCTCCTAAACCTTAGGAGTGTCTCTCTAAATAAATTTTGTTGGTTTATGTTACAATTTGCTTTTATATATATATTGTTCTTGATGTATATATATATATAAATAATAATCCCTTAAATCCCTTAAAAAAAAAAAAAAAATCCTTAAAAAAATCTGTGCTCAACAGAAGAAAGCCATACAATTTTGGAACTACTGTACATGGGTGAGGGTGAGTCTAAATGATGACTAGGCATATACCTTTAAACAGGAAAACATGATCATAACACAAGGTAGCTCAGTTTGACACTTTTTATTACATGTATCAGTTCAGTATTCATCTTCTTCACTTACTGGGTGGGGGTGGATCCCCTTCGGTAAAAATCGCGTTCTGGGCCCCCTCTCCCTTGTTGGGCACTTGGAATCGTTACAGCACGTCTGTCTTTTTGTGATAACCTCTGCTTTTGTTAAATAAATTCTAAAATCACCATGACTTCAAAAATGTTTCCTATCTCCACACAAACTCTCAGGAACAGATGGGCCTCTGTATCAGTGTTTGGGGGCAGCTGGGCGGCCATCTGAGTGACAGTGCCTCCCCAGCAGCCTGGTAAACCACAGGGAACAAGCAAAGGCTTATAATTACAGTGTATCCCCCAGTCCTAATAGTAACTGCTTATATTTAATTACATACTGTCCCCGGCCCAAACAGCGCTGAGAACATAGAACACTGTTGTTGCCTTGACAACCAGTGGAGAAAATCACGGTAATTAATCAGCAGAGAGAATGACGAGAAAATACTCAGCCCGAACAATTTATGGATCATCCCCGTTTGCTGTGAAACTTTGAATTTTACAGGGAATGTTGCCCATTAATGAAAACAATGACGTTGTTGGATTTTCAATCTTGTATCTGTTTATGGCTCAGCCATCAGTTTTAAATGTGAAAAAGAACATTTATAACCTATAAAGTTTTATTACTCGTTTAATGGGAATGGGCTGAACTTTCTTTGCAAGGCTCTGGAAACAAGAATATTGTGAGATTCTGGTCCACAAACACCAGGGACAATGTGCTCTTGCACATTAACAATTTTGTGCTGTAAAGAGAAGAGCCGAGCGTCTCAGGTGTGAGTTTAATGTTGCGTTTGTTACCTCTTATGCCACATTGATATGTTATTTCCTCTTCTTTAAAATAGGCTTCAGTTATTTATGATGATAACGGAAACCTCCATCATCCTCTAGTACAATGAGCTGAGCTCATGTATCAGGTATGTATCTAGTGTTTACTGAATCTTCAGCACAGTGTGACTGTATGAGTCTCCTGTGAGAGTCGCTCAAGTTCTTCTGTCTCATGTAAAGCTGGTGAGTCACTGTTTGTTCTGTCTTTCTTGAGATAAAATAAATGTCAAAACTACATTGATTATTCAGTCATGATGATGCTGCATGGAAGTGTTTGAGACATTTACTGCATTGTTCAGTCTAGTCTGTGTATCTCTTAGGGTCACTGGTGTTTTGCTCACTACAATGACTCGTGTAAGAAGGTGTAAGTTGGTCCAGTGCATTTTCAGCCCTCATTTGAGCAGTTCACTTGATAAGAGACTGCAGATCGATGAATTCTGAGCAAACCGAAAAACTTATTGACTTGGATGCAACCTCGGCCAATGTGCTTGTTTGGACAAGGTTCTTTGGTGCCTCATAACCAGTGGGAGGAGGCCCGAGGACTTCTTGGTAATGGTAGCTGCCATTAACATTCAGATCCAGAAACAGTGTCTCCATCCTCAGGCATATTTCACTCCACAGTTCTATCATTGCTAAAAGCTTTTCATTTAAAGCTACTTAACCAAATTTATTCACGTTGTGAGAGTAAAATATTTTGTTCTTTTGGGCGCCGTGATTATGTAAGAATATTTCAGCACATTCATCTCTCTGGAAACGTCTCTAAATCAGATGCACCTCAATCTACATGTGAACAGAAGCATTTGCATCAGCCACATAGTCAGGTTTTATCATAGTGGCGGGTGAAAATACCAATTCCCTGCTGTCTTACTGTGCCATACTTACTGCTTATACAATATCATATCCATCTGACGTATGAATTATGAATGAGTGTCAAATGTGTGTGTGTGACTGAAACTGCTGACGGATGATTTCTAGACTGATGTGAAAAATCTCCACCTCCCTGGACAGAATCAGCTTCCCTCCAGCTAAACACTCACAGTTACATTAATAACAGTATCCAATAATGTCTTATTCTGTCAAAAGACAACCAGAAACAAACTCTCTGCAAGTGTGTAAACATTATTTTGTCTGTTATAGACCTCCATACTCAAATTTAGCTTGTTAAGCAAGATTCTTTTCAAACTGTGGCCCTGTCTAAATACCCACACTTGCGGTCTAGGACACTTGAGAGCATGTGCAGGCCATAGGAATTAAGTGCACAAGACTGTCCTAATGCCAAAGTACAGTGCCCTTAATGCACACTACATCCACACTATCGTATTTTAGGCTAAGCTTATCTCATCATGCATCATGTTCTGGAAATAAATTGTGGGATTTTTTGCAGAGATGTCAAGATAACCTTTCCAGTGTAAATTAAATATTATTAATAATTAGATATTACATTTAATTTGGTAGTAAAACATAGTGTTTCACATTTTATTTGGTGCAAAGATGAGTATGTGTATTTTTTAAATGATCACTTAATTAGAAGCACCACAATTAGTAAACTGTATAATCCGTTTTAGGGACTACTGAACAGACATTTAGAATTTTATTTTAAATGCAAATTATGAAAAATCAAAATAAAGCTCTGTAAATTCTTACATTTTTATAACACTATAAATGTGTTCCATCGGGTAATTAAAATTTACCCTAATGCCCACTACAGCACCCCTTGTGGCAAGGATGATATGCAATGTGTACTTACCAACAGTTTTACTCTTGCACCTTTAAACAGCTACAGCTTGTCGTCATTTTAAGTCAAGCAGGTGTGTGAGGCGGATTTCCCAATGGCTCTGCAGGTGGGCTCATTATTGCCTGAAACTCAACAGCTGTTTAAGATTGTAGAAGTTCCTCTGGACAATGACATCTGCTTGACTGCTGAGATCATGAATAACAAAACCTCACAGGTTTCAGAGAGACAACACCAGGTTGCTTGGATAAGGGACATTGCACTTCAACAGACCAGATCTGGAGTCAAAGCTTTATTAGAAGCTTTATATCCAGAGGTCTCAGCTAAACTTAATTTGACACACTGATATTGTGAAAACAATAAAGGATGTTCCATAACTTTATCATCACATTATTTGGTAATATAAGGTCCTGCAAACTGACACTTCAGTCAGGTTATTCACTCCTGTTGGCTTTGATTGCCAAATTCTTTATGGCGTGTTTTTTTTTTTTTTTTTACATTAATTTTAATCCACTTCATTTAGTTCTTAATAACATAATTGCAAAAATAATAGTTTCCATCTGTCCATTGCCGATAAGTATTTTTGCATCAAGTTGTTGGGCATGTAATCATTTTCTAAAACTGTGTTGTGTACAGTATATCTCTGTCCATTATTGATTGTGATACTTATGCTAATGTTAAACTTGCGAACTGCAGGAGTAAACGTGTTTCTGCTCTGCTTATATAGTTGCCCGAATCTCCTTTGTTGTCTTTTCTGTCTGTGTGAGTATGGCATACTGCCACACCAGCCTCTTCTCCTCTAAAATGACCCTCTGGGCTTCAGTTGCAGCTGCCCTCAAGGTCGTTTTCCTGATGTTTTTTATTCAGTTAGCCCCCTTCACAGTCCCTCCAGACTGATCTTGTGTTAAATGTTTTCATTCAACATGAGGCACATGGTTCATGCACATTTGCACACCATGACACAAGCTTTTGTGTTCAGATCCCACAAGGAAATTGCTTATTTTTCTCTTTAAATGCACCTCCATTTTCATTTGTTCCGAAGATCTTGCAATCATTCAAGAAAGTTCCATCTCTGACCCATTATTAAATAAGAATAGGTTTTAAATTCTTCAAGGGTAAAGGGGCGTAGAGGATCTTGATTGGATGGGAATCTTAATGGATTTCCTTCCTGTTCTAGTTTAGAGAATTTCAGATGTGAATAAAATCAGTCGAACTAGAAGCCTCCTTTCTCCTTTTCACTTTATACCCGTCATCTTTCCACCTCGCCTTCTCTCTCTTGGCTCCTTCAAGGGTCTCTTCACTCATTCACGGCTCTCCTCTTGCTTTGCTGTTTAACCAGCCATACCGACGGCTGCAAATTGAGAGTGTTATTTGGTGTTTGGAGCCGTCGCTTCCTTCAAAGAGCTGCCACTAGTCTTCTTTTTTAAAATAGGCTCTGAAAACAATGACAGATGTACTGTGATGAATGAGTGGCAGGAAAGATAGAGGTGGGTTGTGAAGATGAGTTCACACTATAAATCTATATAGTACAGGATATACACCAGAGATATACTTACATTAAAGTTATTATAAGAACTGTTCTTTGATTCTTTGGGGAATCCAATAATGGTTCAGAAAGGTTGGTTCAGAAAAATAGTTCAGATTATGAAAGTTTACCTAAGCAGACCCTCACAAAGTAGATCTGACCAAATGGGCTTAACATCTGGAACATGCTAGAAATTAAGTCAAAATTAGGAAAAAAATGTGCATAAACCTACATTTATAAACTGAGTGCCAAGCCCAACTTTTAGGTGCTATTTTTGTCCTTCAGCTCAACTGTCATATACCTGCATGCACAGGATAGTGGGATATTATAAGCAGCAAAAAATAAATCTATGCTGGCTTAAAAAAAATTCAGATGAAGATATCTCAATTGACAGGACATGACACTTGACATAACATGACCTTTGGATTTGGGCATGTCTTGTTGCTTTTCTACTTTTGTATTCTGCCAATGAAGGCAATGTTTTTTTTAAAATTTCATATGCAGCCAGTGACTACATTACTGTATATATAAAGATGCCAACATCCTTATCACTGGTTTTATTACAGTCGACATGACGTGTCCAATCAAAGTGCAAGTTCATCCATGAAATGTTAATTAACTGACAGCAGCTTTTATATGGTTGACTAGGGATCACAGCATTCAAAACTGACAGAAGTAGCTCAGGTGGATCAATGAATGGCTCTAAATGTGTGTTCAGGATATGTCATATTTACCACAATTATGCTGCCATCAGGTGCACCTGGGAAAATCGCACCTCAGAGTTGGGCATCTTTTATTATGACATCACACATTCAGGTCAGCTACATAACATGGAAGCAGTCTAAACAAAACAATTATATTGTCAACAGTAAACCGAAATAGCTATATCTGAATTCATAATGTTGAAAATAAATCATTTCTATCACTTATTTTTACATGGTATCAAAACTAAATGTTTGTGTTACATTAAGCAACTGTGAAAGTCAAGTGATTAACTTCACACTTGTTTTCTGCCAGCTGTTCCATAGATCACACCTTTAAAATGGTTTGAATACAACATTCAAAATTAAAATAGTATAAATCGCTAATAAAAAGCTAAATCGCTGTAGACTTTCTTTTAACTTATTGATCTCTATACATAGATTATAGATATAAAGGTCAGATGTTCTGCATTTTTTCAACACAAGAAGTTGTAGAGCTCTGAAAATCTGAGTTCACAAGTTGTAATTATGAGTTCTACAAGGACTGTTTCGTTTCATTGTGTATGCCCTGGAACACAGTACATCTGTCACTTCCACAGTGATATTCAGTTGAGAAAACAATATAGATTTTTCTTTAGCGTTATCATGATTATTGTAATATCAGGTCCTGCGACCTTATTGAGTCAGTCAGGTTTTTCTTTTCCACTGGTTTTGATTGGCAAATGCTAATGTTACTTGTGGACTGCAGGGGGCGATGTGTTTCTGCTCTGCTTATAGTTGTCCATATTATAAACTGGCCAAATTTCTCCCTCTCTCTCACTCAGTGTGAGTGTTTCTTTTCATAATTCTCCTCTCAGCAGAAATGATCCTCTATGTGCTGGCAGTCACAGCTGCCCTCAAGGACATTTTACTGATATTTTTTATTCAATTAGCCCTCCTCACAGTCCCTTCAGACTGATTTTGTGTTATATGTTTTCATTCAACAGGAAGCACATGGTTCACACACATTTGCACACAATGACCCAGGCTTTTATGTTCAGATGCTGCAAGGAAATTGCTTATTTTTCTCTTTAAATGCACCTCCATTTTCATTTGATCCAAAGATCTCAAGTCGCAATCATTCAAGGACGTTCTATCTCAGCCTCATTATTTCATAAGAATAGGTTTTAAATTCCTTAGAAGTAAAGGGAGCGAAGAGGATCTTGATCAGATGGGAATCTAAATGCATTTTCTGCCAGTTCTAGTTTAGGGAATTTCAAATGTGAAAATCAGTTGAACTAGAAGCCCCCTTTCTACTTTTCACTTTATCCCCATCATCTTTCCACCTCGCCTTCTCTGTCCTGGCTTCAAGGGTCTCTTCACACGCTCATGACTCTCCTCTCGCTGTGCTGTTTACCAGCCATGCCAATGGATGAAAATTGAGAATGTTATTTGGTGTTTGGAGCCGTCACTTCGTTCAAAGAGCCGCCACTGATCTTCCTTTATGAAACAATGACAGATGTAGACAAATGAGTGGTGGAAAATATGGAGGGGAGATGAGAAGGTGGGGTTACGGTCACTCATGAAGGCTTTTGAGGATAAATAAATGCTGTTTTTTACTCACACAGGGTCCAATTATTTGAGACATAGAATTTGTGGGAGAATTTTGGAAACCTTGTGTGAAAAAACACAATTGTCATTATTTCTTCTGTTTACTGCCCCTAATGGTGCAGAAGTACACTCTTCAGGAAACTGATTTGATGGTCCTGCTTGATTCAGCACCATGGACAGCAGCCTTTAAAAAAAATCACATTGTGCTCACATTGTGAATATATGCTTAATTATTTGGATTTATAAAACTGAAACCCAGCCACACATGCACCAAAATACTCACCATTGCACAAAACTAAAATGCTTCATTTTATTGATTACACATACAGTGTGTACTCAAAGTGTACTTAGTGTTTCACATACACGTGTGTACTTACTTATGTACTTAGTGTGTACTAGTTTACTGCCCCACACAACCTCAATACTGAATTAATCATTACACATCCACCTTTCACTCTTTTGATGTGAAAGTACATAACAGACTTGTTCTTGTGTATTTGTGGGAAGTGTAATAATCGATTTTTTTTTAAAATAGTCACAGCACTGCTGTAAGATTTTAACATGTACATGTCTCAAATGCGTGTAGCATTGTTTTTTTCTTCTCCATTTAGTTTGTCTAAGTTCCATTATTCTATTGGATATTCATGCAACTCAGCAGTTTTAATGTGTGTGAAAGAGGAGAAAAGTCAAATCAGCCTTTCTGAATATGTCGCTGTTTAATTAAATGTGATTTAACTGAACATAAGATTTAGACGGAATTACTAGACTGAATTTCTGAGAGAGCGAGAGAGAGAGAGAGAGAGAGAGAGAGAGAGAGAGAGAGAGAGAGAGAGAGAGAGAGAGAGAGATTACGCATGAGAAAGAGACAGAAACAGGGATGGGGATGGAGGCAGAAATGAACAGAGCGAAGAGAGATTCACAACACTCTCGCGATTGATAAGAAAACAGGTGCTGGACCTTCATCCACATCAGACTGATATAAGAGCAGAAATGGATATGCGGTAGGACTCGATGAGCTCCAGCATCTGACCGAAAGAACTTCTGATTCACGCGAATCTAGTCTCGAGGTCATCGATCATCAGTTCATTTCATTCGTTTCGCGGGATCTTCGCTGTATTTTTCGCCTTTATATCATTCCGCCGGCTTATCCTCTGCAGTTTGAAGCTGCACCGCATGAACAGAGGCTGATCATGAATATAAAACACATCAGATTCGTCTTATAATGGGGATCGAGGACGCGAGCATGAGGAACGGACGGGCTCTGTCCGATCAGTGGGCCGACAGCGTGGTTGTCCGGCCCCGGACGACCGAACAGCACATCACGGTGAATAAGAGACTTGTGCTGGGCTTCGCCATCTCCATCCTCACCCTCATCGTAGTCACGGCCATCGCAATAACGCTCAGCGTCAGCTTCGAGAGATGCGCCGCGGAGACCAGCGGGGTTCTGGCAGCGAACGGCTCCAGCAACAGTAAGTGGAAAAAGTCCCGGGACGGGAACATCAGTCACAGAGACTCAGAGGACGAACAGCAGCCCTGGAGACACCTGCGCTTACCGGCCACCCTGCGCCCGCGCCACTACGACCTCCGACTGTCCGTGTACATGGAGAACTTCACCTTTTCCGGCGAGGTGAACATTGAGTTTGAATGCGTCCACTCCACGAAGTTCATCGTGCTGCACACGGACCGGCTGGAGGTGGAGAAGGTGCTGGTGTATTCGGACAGTAAGAAAGCGGGCGTCATGAGGATCCAGCGCCGCTTCCACTACCAGCCCAAGCAGGTGTATGTGATCGCGCTGCACAGAGAGATGAAGCCCCTCAGAACTTACAAGATCAACATCACTTTTCACGCGCTCATTGAGCACGAGCTTCTGGGCTTCTTCCGCAGCTCGTACGTGCTGAATGGAGAAAGAAGGTAAAAACGCTTCAGTGTCCGAATCAAACTCTCTCAGATGTTGTTAAAATATTCTGCTGTCATAATGAGAACTGCTGATGCTGCCTGACGTCTATATGCGCAATTAAGCACTTTTTTGGCTAATTAATTATCCCACAGAAATGCACAATGGTAACCAAACTATAAAACTATAATACATGAATATGGGATCTCATTCAAACAGTGTAGAAGTTATAAGAATTCTACTGTCACCACTGAGTTACCACAGTATTTACTTAGTAAGTTTATTAACTTTGGTATTATACTAAAAATGGTTTTAATAAGAATATTTTGAAGGGAGAATAAGAATAAGTACAGACTTCTATAATGATCACAGTGAATATTCATTTTTGTGAGATTCATGTGTCAGTGTATGTAAATCATGTTATGTTGATGCTGCCTGACATTAATAAGATGTTTATCTGCATCTTAGTACAATGCCAACAAGCCTCGTTTTGTAATTATCTTTTGTAATTATTCTTCTGACTAGTATTTACCATGGTTTACATCAAAATCTAATAGTTTCAGTAGTAATGTTCCCTACTTCAAAACCATAATTAATGACTGGGATCTTCTTATATAAATGGTGGTTAATAGCAATAGATGCCATTGTGTTTTTGTTAAAAATCTGTTTGCCATGGTAAGTTTTGTGAGGCAGGCTTTAATTGACTGGTGTTCTCACAAATGTTTCTTAACAATGTATTGTCACAGTGACACGTGATGTCTAGATGTCAGAGTGTCAGTAAAGGGTCAAGTACATCATGGAGGTGATATGTTTTATAAACACAACTGCCAAGACCAAAAAATTGGCCGTTTTCCAAATATTATTACAGCATGTGTCAAAAGAAACAAGATATAATCCATGGTTCTTTATTCATTACATTAACAGCTTCAAATCCAGGTTACGGTTCACCTATTACTCCATGTCTAAAATTACTGTCTGCATGTAATTTTTATGTCTCTGTCTCAGACGGTCGCTGTTTAGGGAAGTCAGAGTTCACACAGATCTGAATGAATGCTGGTCAAACCTCAGGGTACTGAAATCACAACTGTCTCTAATGCAGCATTATCTTAACTATTTATGGCATTGTTACCATAATGCATCAATATATAAGAGATTAGACAGTTAGATTAAGGTGTTCAGTTCAAATGGGCCAATGTTTAAACTAAGAGAATTCATTTTCATGTTTGAAAACCATTAGATTACCCAATATCATATTATTCAGCTCTTTAAGATGAGCCTTTGATTATCAGAAGCTCATATGTGCAAGGATTACTGTGTCTTACACCTGTTTACAGCCTCATATTCAGAGTGATTCCAGTAAGACAGCACTGAATATCTGTTTCTTGTTTTCTGGCTTCTGACTCATTGTCCTCTGAGGGAAAATGGCTTATGTTTGAATCTTTGCCCCAGGTTTTCCTGCATTTGAGACATGTTTAAACCTTGTTTTACCCTGCAGGCATCACTTTCATGGACACACTTCATGAACCTTTTTTCCATTCACCAGTTGCTTTTCTGTGTTTGCAATAACTGCTGGACCTTCTTTCTGTAGATAAAACAGCAAGTAAAGGCCTCAGTGTAACGAATCTTTATCAAACCCATTTTTTTTTTTTTTTTATATAATGTTCATAATGTAAGTTCCATTGAAGCGCAGCTTTGAGATAAATCTAGCATGCTGATGTTCAGAGTCCTGCCACAGTTCTGCGCTCCACAGGCTGTGAAGATCATTGAGTTTAGTGTAATCAGCGCCTGCTGGCTGTTCGTATATATTTGTGAACACTGAACGGCAGGGATCTCGCAGAATTGAGAAAATACCCGTGTTTATGCAGTTAGATGTTGGCACATGAACCGTGTTGTTAGTTCACTTCAAACCGACATCTGGTCGTAGAAAACCCTCCTCCCCCGTCTGCTGGTGATGCTGTGGGTGGCCAAAGCCATTTTGAGGTTTGAGTCTGGCTTTGGTATCCATTAATGCAGCTTTCTGGAATGCAGCTCACTGCTTTTCCTGCTATCTAACTTTACATATACTAGAACATTTCCATGGCTGTTTATGATCCAGACTCTGATATTCAGACTTAGATGTGATTCCAATGTGTTAAATGTGTCTAAATGTAGATTAATAGTGATTCACTTATAATACACCAATCCAACTGCAAAAAAGGTCAGTTTGACAGCTTTTTATTATTTCCTTGTCATCTAAATTGGTTCACGCGGTCAATTTGTTGACTGTCACAGATGGGTTTATTGTTTACAGCTGTGACAGATATATCATTATTTCTGTGTAGTAATTCTGGTATGATTTATGATATGTTGGCATTTGATGTCATTTAGTTGCCGTGGTTCAAAAAACTGTATCAGTTTTGTCCATCTTCACATTAGGAAGCTCATTAGTGAGATAAAAATGCACAGCGATGAGTTCAGGGATGGCAGTCAGAGCTAATTTGAATTCAGGAAAGTCATGTGACAACCAATTTAATGAAGTTGAGGTGAAACGAATTTTCACTGCAGACTCCTAGGCTACATATATTGCATATAATGTTCCCAAGATGATTTTTTTTCATCTCACATCTCTCTCATGTTCTTATTCCTGGTGTTATTCTGCAGGTTTCTCGCAGTGACGCAGTTCTCACCGACTCACGCTAGAAAGGCCTTCCCGTGTTTCGACGAGCCCATCTATAAAGCCACATTCAGAGTGAGTCTGAAACACGAGAGCTCGTATCAGTCGCTGTCCAACATGCCAGTGGAGGCCTCAACGTCTGAAGAAGACGGATGGGTGACCAACCATTTCTCCAGGACGCCCCGCATGTCGACGTACTATCTTGCCTGGGCTGTGTGCAACTTCACCTACAGAGAAGCAGTTGCAGACAATGGAGTTGTGGTGAGTCACATTGTAGGCTCCCCAAAACTCAAAGTTAGAAACAGTAAACAGAGATTTTATTATTCCAGAACTCTTTATACAGCTTTTTAAAAGATTTTAAGGCATCATAGATGCTTTTCCAGAAGGTATTTTGCCTTTAAGATGCATCATTTTCCAAATTTTAAAGCAGCCTCTGTATGTTTCAGAGTGAAGACAATACCAGAATGCATTGCGCAGAGTTCAGTAATAAAGTCAATCCAAAATAGCCAATAAGCTGAGAGAAATCAATATATACTTACAAAATATACACTACCCAAAGTTTGGGGTCAGTATTTTTTTTTTTTTTTTTTTGGAAAGATATCAAAACTTTTATTTTCAAGGAAGCTTTAAATTGGTCAAAAAAAAAAAAATAAAAAATAAAAATAATAGTAAAGGCATTTATAATGTTACATAAGTTTAATAATTCAAATAAATGCTGTTCTTTTGAATTTTCTATTCATCAAAGAATCCCCAAAAAAAAAATGTATCATGGTTTCCAGAAAAACATTAAGCAGCACAACGGTTTTCAACATCAATAATAATAAGACATGTTTCTTGAGAAGCAAATCAGCATATTAAATGATTTCTGAAGGATCACGTGACAATGACGACTGGAGTAATGATGCTGAAAATTCTGCTTTTTTTATTACCCAGTATTTGTGTGTTCTATGTATTATGTTCGTTAGTGTATTAAATAGCTAGCAACATGCTAACATCATAGTCTATTGCAGAGGTTCTCAAGTCTGGACCTCGATATCCACGTTCTTGCAGAGTTCATCTCTAACCCTAATCAAACACTCCTCAACGAGTTAATCAAGGTCTTCAGGATTACTTGAAAGTTTCTGGCAGGTGACTTTGATCAAGGTTGGAGCTAAACTCTGCAGGAATGTGGACCTCAAGGGCCATAGTTAAGAACACCTGGTCTATTGATATTAATGGTGAGATGAGTCTCATATGTAAAGAGCTGCTGTTTACCTACTGTAGGTTTCATCTCATTTAGGATGGTCCCTTAAAAAGGGAGCTGCCAAGAGAGTTTTGGAACAGAGTTTTGAACTTGCTCACAGTGGATATCTTTATATGAAGCTTACTATAAGTTTATTTAGTCAATACATAATGATTACACAGTGGATATACTGTAAATGGAAAGGATTGTCTCCAATAACATTAGTCCAGTGTCTACAAAGCCATATAATTGCTTTTAAAAGGATAATAGTCATATCTGAAGCTGGTGTCTTTTTTTGCTTACGTCCAGGATTTTGTTCATGACAAACTCTTCAAGGCTTTATCTGTCATGTATGAACATGTTTTATGTGAAGTTTTGCCATTAAGATAATGTTCGCTGTATCACTTTCATCACATGCACTTAAATGTTTTTTTTTGGCACTGAGTCCTCACAGTCTAAGCAGCATCATCTGTCTGCCAACAGAGAGACTTGGTTTATGGGCCTTGTTACTGATATCTCGTTCAGTTAAAGCCCTGTTGTCATATTAGACACTTCCTGACGGCTTCCTCAGTGGTTCCTGCTGTGTGCCCTTAGCCAGCCTCCTCCTCATATTAGTGTAATTAATCTGATCTGCTTCAGCATGACCGCGCTCTCCTTTATATCACTGCTGACTGTAGTGTGTGCTTTTTTCTGGGGAGGGGGCTACCCTGCCACTTATACCCACATTGCGGCTTGTAGTGGTTCGCTAGCATCCGCCATCAATCACATTAAAGTGGCAGGGTAGCCCCCTTGCAATTTTGATGTTCAGGGTGCAGCAGTTGGTGGGCCATAATATTTTTTTACAGTTTTTAAGGTTATAGATGAGGGGTCTCATGCCCAAATTACCTGATCCAGTGGTGTTCTCCATTGGTGGGCAGTTGAACAGTTTTACTTTGGGTTTTTACAACAATGTATTTTAACTATATGCATTTATTGCCGTAGTTATACAGTTAGTGATGCATTCGACTCATCTGTTCCTCAAATACAGCATAATGCTCTGCATGAACATAACCAATTTGCATGGGTGGAGAAAAATCAGTATCCAGTAATTTTATAGCCTAACGTGGTTCCATCCATTTTTTTCCATTAATTCTTGGTGGACAGAACCGCATTTCGCTTGTTTTGCTTGTGTATTGTTTCTGCTTGCTTATGGATTCTCCTTTTATCTTTTAAGTTTATTAATTTGTTTTTGCTTATGTATTGTTTGTTTGAATGTTGGTTTTGTTTGTTTAATGGTTGCATTTGGGTTTTTGTTCTGTTTGATATTGGCTTTGTTTTGATCTTTTTTTTGTTTTTATATTTTTTTGTTTTTTTTTTTTGGGTTTTTTTCTTGATTGTTTTTTGTTTTTGTTTTTTTGCTCTGTTTATTTATTGATTCTGTTTAGTCTTGTATTTGTTTGTTTAATGGTTTTGTTTTGATTTTTGTTTTGTTAGAGAGTACTTTTCTCTGTCTCTCTTTTCACTTGGGTATTGTTTATTGGGTTTGTTTATTAGTTCTGTATGTTAAATGATTTCATTAGTTTCCTTAGATAAAGGTTCTCTTTGATATTTTCGTGTGCTTGGGTGTTTGGTATATTTGTTTATTCATTCTGTTTGTAAATTAGTTCTGTTTGTTAATTGGTTCTGTTTGGGTGTTGAGCAGCTCATTCAGTTTGATGGGAATTTAAGTGGTTCAGCTCATTAGTTTAGAGGTGCTTCGTTTGGCTACAGTCTTAATCCCTCACAAAATCTACTCCATTAACATGAACATAACTGCTAATTGTTTTGGTTGTTCTACTATAAAATCAGATTGTAACTTGAATGCTCCATTAAGACTAGTAGTAAAAATTTTGAATTAATTTAGTTTAACTGTTATGTTCCATACCTCACTTTATGTTCCGTTATGACCAAACCATTTCAGATACAACCCTTGTATGTTCTGCAATCTCTTGTAATGATGTCTAACCAAGAGAAAAATGTATTTCCTGAACCAGACAGTAAATGATTGTGCCGTCTGTGGCCCGCTCTCCAAAATGATTTGAAGTCTGAGCTTAGATCGTTTGTTTCATCATGGATCATTTCTCTTTACCAGCCTACAGGGTTTAGTAAACCTGCTGCTGTGTGTGAATAATGCTGAGTCTGCCTCATCACACACATTTGTTTTGGTGAACATGACCTCTGTTTTACCTATATTGACCACTGGACTCTCTCTAGTGTGTCACATATTAAAATTTGACCCTCAGCCCCTTCAGAGTCATGATTTCTGACACACACACACACACACACACACACACACACACACACACACACACACACACACACTCACACTGAACAGAGTTCCCCTTTTTGATCAGGTTTAAATTTTACTTTGGTGTCTCATATTACTTAAAGTGCTAAAATAAGATAAATTAATTAATTAATTAATTTAAAAAAGCATATTTCATTCATAACACTGTAGCAGCCATTATTAAGTCCACTGGTTTAGTGTCAGTCAGTTTTATTTATCTTTTCATTAAAATGTTCTTGTAATATCAAAATTCAACACCACTATACTAAATTTGCTCTTTACATATTCATGACATTACTCAGCCTGATCAAAAAGTATGTTTAGTGCATTTAATGGACAAAAGTGTGATTTTAGCTTTAGGAAACAAATGCCTTGAAATGTCTATGTAGGTTTCAAATTAAAAATACCGGCATTAATGTCCATCTTGATCCAGGCTGATTTCAGTTCAATTTAATTTATGCTGGTTTGGTTCTGATTAAGCTGTTAAACCAGTCTAACTGGTCTACACAACACAAGCTGGTGACTAGCTAGACTAGCTAGGAATCAATTAATGTAAAACTAGAAGAACAATTTCACATAATGTATCATTTTTATAGCACAGTTTACTCTGGACATTTAGAGAAATGTAAAGCGCCTGAAATATCCCTCACATACAGACGTATATAGAATAATAACTCAACAGGGCTGAGTTTCCCAAAAACTTCGTGGCTGCATTAGGTTAAGATTTCAATAAACGAGCGTGTAGCCTACTACAATTACGAGCCATTCTATAAGGTGACATTTCAGCACTTGACAAACGGATAGCGACTCCTAAGTAGCACTTAAAGCATGGCTACGTGCAACTGTGTTAAGTGCATTTTTGGGAAACGCACATGAAACAATAACGAACGTTCGTAAAATTACTTGTAGAAAACGCTAAGATCAATCGTTATTGGGAAACCCGGCCCAGGTTGTGAATATCAAGTCCAGTGCTGAATGTGTTGACTAAAGCTTCATCTTTTCAGCAGAAAGAGCTTGTTAGCGGATCAGTGTTGAGCAGCCGCTCATGGAGAGACTCTCTATTAAAGTTCAATTAACCCCATTTAAGTCTCTGTCAAGCTGCCTTCAACAAAACCAAACAAACAAACAAATGAAGCAGTCAACACTGGAGTCGGATTGAACAATCTTCACACCGGCTGATTAATGAAGCATCTCTTGATTGTCAACTCGACTGCTTTGTCTAATTACAGGTTGTTTTAAAATCACATTGATTTGACTGAGCTTTGAATCATTTCCACAGCCCTGAGTGCCGCCCATTCATCTTTATATCAGACATAGAGCTGATCGATACGGCAGCAACATGTGAGATAAACAACGCATAATTCAATGTGTATTGCTGCCAGGCTCTGAAACAAAGCCTTTCCTGCTGCTTGTTTTGCACTGTAACTCTGTTAGTGTAGGAGGACATTCATTCTGACTAGATGGATGCCCGTTCAGAAAGCCGTGCCGTGAATCAGCCTTTGGCTAAAAGAGTCCAAGATCATTTTTACTGTGGGAATACATTTCCCACAGAGCCACACCTCACTCACTTTCTCTTTCACACTTGTTCTCTCTTCCTCCTTCTCACAAACAGAATAAAGAATCTTGCAATAATGCACATGCTTTGTCTTTGCTTTTTCATTGCAATCTAATTTATTTCCAAGGACACATGTCTAAAATGCTGTTTTATTAAACAGCTGGTTTACAATTGATGGAAAAATCAGATTTTAAACAAATATATGGAGGAGGTTTTCAGCAGCTACAGTCCAATAACATTAAGGTTTATGAAAGTGCAGCCAGTTCATTTAAAGTGCTTTAACTCCAGTAGAAACAGCTGCCTGTTCTTTCAGTGGCCTTGGTTCTTGAAGTATATGTTTTTTTTTTCACCAGTCTATAAGGATTTGAATGAGTTGTTCAATAAAAGATTAAGCCATGTATCAAACCAACCAGCTCTGAGGTGAATCAAAAAATTACAAACTTTGATTTCAACAAAACAGGTATTAAAACTGTCTAGTAAGTAATAGTAAGGTAGTTGTTAAGTTTAGGTATGGGGTAGAATTAAGGCTTCTAAAATATGGTCATGAAGAATATGGCATTAATATGTGCTTAATAGTACTAATAATCTATAACAGCCAATATGCTAACAATTTTCCATGCAAAAGTGATTTTGATTGTTGGATATCTCTTCAGGGTATTATGGGTAGTGTAGTTTTTCATTGGAAATTCTGTAATTAGAGCAACTGAATGCTGAAGCTCATCTTCCTGTTGTCTGTAAAGACAATTTAATTTTTTTGATTTTTTTCTTTTGGAGTAGGTGACAGTAATACTGTACTTCTTAATGCCTCGCAGAGTGGATGAGGGGTGGAAAAAAGTACACTTGAAAGACAAATGCAAAATTCAAGCCAGATGAAAGCATTCGGCTGATATATTCACCGGGGATTACTCTTGGAACTTAATCTTTCAAGTCCAAAACAATTGTCCTTAAGGGAATTCAAGTTAGGAATAAACCCAGAGCCGTAGAGTTCCAGGAGTTCATTCAGCTCCTGAAACAGTTTGACTTTTATTCTCTCTCTTCTTATGTTGCGTTGTTTTAGATTCGGCTGTACGCCAGACCTGACGCCATCCAGAGTGGATCAGGGGACTACGCTCTGCACATCACCAAGAGACTTCTGCAGTTTTACCAGGATTACTTCAAAGTCAAATATTCCCTCCCTAAATTAGGTAAGATGGGCGGTGAAATGTCTCTGCTTTGTCTGGCTTCAGTGATGCTTTTGAAACAGGCAATAACTGTTCTTCTCATGGGAAACAGAGTGATTTTTCATTGTTCCATTTGTAGCTACTGCCAGTCGGTTCTGTGTGACTTCCTGTTTCGTGCTTGTGTAGAGGTGAAAGAGTGTCAGTAGCAACTCAGTTCTTACGTTTATTGATCCTAAAAGCATTTTAGGCAGTTTGTGGTTGTGCTTTGTCTAGGGAATTAGATGACACACCACGTGTGTGGTGTTAAAGTGTGTATTTGTCACTGTATTGATGTGTGTGCTACTGTATGCAGTTTGAAGTGTGAGTGTGCTTGTGCCGGACTGGCTCACATCAGACTCTCTCTGTGCCAGTGTTTGTGTAGTGGTAAATTTCACTCCATTGGGTTCCTGTCAGTTCTCTGTATTCATTTGAATATAGCCATCAATCTCTCTGGGCTCTCTGGTCTGTCTGTCACTTTCCTGCCCCGCCTGCTCACTTCCTCTGTAAATGTGTGTTTGTGCATTTGCATCTACAGTAAGTGTGTATTTGAGTGTGCATGTAATATTTCATTACTCTCTTAAACGCTCTCTAGGAAGCATTTGCTCTGTTTGCTAATTGGGTTAAGACCGACCCCAACACAGAACATTTAAATCCTTTACTTTCAAAATTACTTTCATTCTCATTTTCACCTCCTGGTAAATCCAGCTTAAGCCATTATCTGTGTTATGGAACATGGCAGTCAGTTTGCTAGTTTGCAGCAACTAATGACCGTTTAACATGTTCAAAAACACAGTGGCCAGCTTAAGCTTGATTTTCCAGTAGGTTTAAGCTTTAAATCAAAGTAAATCTGTAATTAAATCTTAAATATTTAGTGGTAGTGAGGAAAATGTAGCACTCTTGGTAATGTTAGTATGTGTTCCCTTGTGAAAAAGAAGTGTGCTTCAAATCTTAAAAGTATTTGTAAACAAAATGTTCTTGCAGATAATATATATTATGAAACATGCAAGTATATATTTTAAAAAAAGTACACTTTGTAATAATGTCAAATTAAAAGTGTTATTTTAAAGTACATTTTAAATCAGCGTTTTAATTTTTTTTTTTCATGGTTTAAAGATGTATACTTATTTAGATACATACTACATACTAAAGCACATGAAAGTACTTTCATTATAAGTAAACGTATATTACATATATAAGTAAATATAAAAGTTATTATAATTTTAGTTGCAGTGTATTTGATATGACTTTTAAAATATTTTAAATGTGCTAAATTGCAACTTCATCATTACAAATGTGGAATTATAATGTAAATTACATACAAATTTAAACAGAATTGACATTAAAGTATATTTCAGTTTACCATGAATGCTTGTCTGTACATTCGACAGTGCACTTTAACCGTATTTCAAAGACATTAAAAATAATCGTGAAATTTTATATAAAGATTCACTTAAGTCCCACTTAAGTGGGTCAAAACAGCAGTATAAAGTTTAGCAAATTCAATTTAATATAAATTTAAGTTAAAATACATTTTAATTTAATTGTAAAGAACATGCATTTGAGTGTATGAAAACATTATATTTAGTCCACAATAAGTTATTTGAAACTATGCTTAAGTGTTCTTCGATTACGCAAGCGTTATCATATGACATACTGGCTCAATAGTCTCTGGCCTTATGCTTCATACTGCTGGTATTCTGTGCAGGATATGTGATAACTTGTTTACATACAGTTTTATATCATGTGACCTACAGTCCACATCCGCATCCATTTATATCACTAAAGTGAAATAGGAAGCCGCTAATAGACGCTCAAATCTACACAGACGCAACGCTGTCACCTTCACTTCCAGGTCAAAAAGATGTCAATCAAAAACTCAGTAGCCAATGAGAACACACCACTGCTAGCCCCACCCCCACGAGGGAATTGTGTCAGAATGTTGAACGGAAATTTCAGAAGTGTAAACGGAAACTTCAGAAGCGTGAATGAAAACTTCAGAAGTATAAATGAAAACTCTAGAAGCACATTTGTCAGTATAGATCAGGGAAAGAAACAGGAGAAATAATTTAGCAAAGCATACAGCGTATTAAAAATGAAGTCAAAGATTTTTTGTGTGTTTTGTTTGTTTTTTTTGTGTTTAGTTTTGAACCATATTTTTTTAAGTTGTTTTTTTAATTTTTTTATTAATGTGTTATGTTAGTTTTTTTTCTTGCATGTGTTTTATTTATTTATTGTGCCACTAATGGGTCTTTTTCATTACTGCTGCTCTAGCGATTGACGTCCTGCAGGAATTCACAGAATCTTTTCAAACAAGCCAAAAACACTTTTAATGAGGCTGGAGATTTTCATGACCTTCATTTTGTCGCCTGCTAAAAAGATGATCACGTCTGGCTGTTAAAATGTCACGTCAAGGATGCTGCTTGTATAAAGAAACTGTTGGGTTTCAAACTGAGTTGGTGATCTTAAGATATTTTTGACACTGAGGGGTGAGGTGGGTTCAGTGTGAAGTGTGGCTTCATATGAGAAATGATGTGGACGTAATGAATGTGTCCGTTACGTAAAGGCACCATCTGTGTGTTGAGTGTTGGAGCAGTTGCAGCCCCTCTGGTCTCAAAACAGGGACATTCTGTTATTCCGCTCATGCAAAAGAGTAAAATACAGAGAAATGAAATCAGAGCATACAGGTTAAGGACAGATAGCATCTCAAGTCCTTGAAACACCTCACACAGATGTTTTAAAAGCTTGTTGCAGCAGTTGAAAGCATTTCCTCACACTCTGGTTCTTAAGGTTAATTAGACCTGAGAGATTTCAAGTCATTTGTTTTGCTGCTTTTTTGACTTAAAGTTATTTGTATCCATGGCTCTTGGCATGTGATCTGTCGCTAACGGCATAAAGATTTCTCTCAGATTGAGAAACGATGGCACAAAACACAACACGACTCATTCATTAAAGTGAACCATTGTTCACCCGTGGAATCTGAAGCAGAGTCCAGTTAGAGCAACTTAATCAGAGCCGTCATCTACTGTGACTGGCAAATGAGAGAAAAAAAAAAACACCAAACATGTTCTCTCTTTCTCTGTTCATCTCTTTCATTGACTCTCTCTCTTTCTCTCAGAGAGGGTGAAAAAGGGAATGACAGGAAAAAGATTCAAGGGATGATGTAAACCAGAGGAGAAAATGGACTTTGTTGGTTGGTAGCAGTTAATACATTAGTATGATGATCAGTAATCAGTTTCATGCTTTTGATGCAAAAGCTTCCAGAAAAGTCACATGCAGAATGATAATAAGATGAATGAAAGTCCATGAAGAATCAGAGCGGAGTGTGTTTGCATCCATAACACCCTTCATCCATTTAACTTTCATTACATCAACAAGTGTCCTCAGCTGTAAGAATCAAACTGTCTGATGCTTTTAGGAGTTGTTGTGAGGACACTCTTTAGCTCCTGCTGAATGGATAAATAAATAAATCAGCCATCCGTGAGCATTTGCAGCCACTTTCTTTTAGACATGTCACCCCCACAAATCTGTATGCTGTAAAAAAAAACAAAACACTTGACGGCTAATTCTAAGACTACTGTAAATTGAATCCTGCTGAAAACAAGAGCCTTTTCACCGTCTGGTGCTCAAACACTGAGTCAATTTGTATATCAAATGAGATGATGCACAGAGCAAGACGATAAAATGGACTCTTCAGACGGTAGTTGAAAATAAAGCTCTTTGAGTGAGCATTCAGCTATAGGGAACTGAAGAAATTCATCGAAAATACTAGCTTATATCGATTAATTGATATTGAACGGTATACATTTCTTAAATATTTAACTTGTATTTTAAACATATGTGCAATGATAAACACTTTGCATCCAGTTAAAGAGAAAACAGTTTCAATATAAAAATATATGTTTTGTATAAAAAATATAATTGATATTTTTTGGTGTTAAATATTACTTAATAAAAAACATGCTTCACTTGTAAAATTTACTTATTCTTATTTAAATTTTGACTTGACAACTGGTCTTTATGTGTCTGCTGTCAATATAATCTGTTTCTGTGAAAACTGTAATGGAGCACATCATCTGTTCTTCAAGAGAAAGAGACAGTGAGCATTTAGCATGTCCTTTGAGAGGGATGTGATCTTCCTTTTGAATGTGTGACAAATGTGGACAGATTAATCTCCCTTTGCTGTTAAAAGTGCTGAAAGGATCAGCAGGGTGTATGTGTATGTGTGTGTGTGTGTGTGTGTGTGTGTGTGTGTGTGTGTTTGTGTGATGAGCCGGACACTGGGAAGAGATCCAGTCCCTCTAATCAGACCAATCAAATCCCAGTGCTGTTCACTGCTCTGGCTGTCATTCCTTTGAACTTCTTGCATGTTGATCAAGCAACAACTTCCTCTTGGCTGAAGTGCATGTACCTAGAGATCGGATCACACACACGTGACCTTCAGATTTATTTGAACCCACTGCACGAAGGGAATGATGACATTTATCACATTCACCTTTGGGGCACTTCTACTTTATGAGATTACAGTGAGAACAGAGCATTCTGGGTCATTTTCTCAGTCTTGGGAGATCAGTGACAGTGCCAGAGCTGAGATCAAACTATGTGTATTAATCTGAGAGATTGAGATATTAAAGACTGACAGCACTGATGCTCACGTACAGCAGACACACTTTCAGTGCCACTTATAGAATATTTTCTGAGGTGAGTGATTGATTTTGATGTTGATGGGAAAGTTTTTTTTTTCAGTTTTGAATGAGTCCATTTCTTCACTCGTTTTAAAAGTTCAAGTCCTTTGCAAGGTCACTTTTCACTGTGCCGTTCCAGCTCTATTCTACACGTCATTGTTATTTATTAGCAATACAACTCTGGCACTGTCATTTCACTTTTAGTATTTCCTTCTCGCTGTTTCAGTGTCCCGAAAACATGACCCACGAAACCTACCCATCATCCATCAATACGTCATCAAAAATCTAAGCATAAGCTTCACTTTTTGCGTCTCGATCACTATCTCTGCCCGTCTCTCTTTGTGGATATTCTGGGTCTGGCCCTTAATACAAAAAAACCCAAGGATAATGGCAATCTCTTCTAGAATTTATTAAAGCTAATCATCAAGTTCAGACGAGGGGCGTTTTGAAAGCGACTCACCATCAGTGTGAAAGTGACGGTCGTAAAACTGAAGGGTATTTCACTAGAGATGAAAATTGAGGCACATTATAAAAGAATCACAAAGCTGCTGTATGTCTGATGAATGTTAACAGACGCCCTCCATCTCTTTTCTTTTACTGAGGAACGACCTACAGAGTGTTTACCAAGTGCTTCTCAAACCTGACCTTTGACTTTTGAAGTTCTTCTAAGGGTGTCTATGTTCAAAAATGAACTGCTTACTACATACTGTGCAGTATGGAATGCTATCTCTTGTTAAAACACACTGCATGTGAAGCAGAAAACATTATGCATCAATAAACGTTTGGTCACCAGAATAGGCCACAGATGTAGAAAATTGGTGTACAAGATATGTACTGCACACTGCAACAGTAGTATGAGTAGTATGGTAGTGTGCTGTTCTGAACATAGTCTGAATTGACTTTTCAAGAGAAGGAGGTTCAGATTCATTCATTTCAAAAGCATCTGTTATTGTAAAATGTGCCAGTATGATTGATGAGTTCATTTTGGTTATAGATTATCCTTATTGGAGCACAAAACCAAAATCTTCATCACAAGCATAAGAAATGTTAATTTCTTGATTCGTCTGGTATAAAAGGAGAAATCCAACCATTATTAACTCACTTTTCCTCACATGTTAATGAAAAACATCCCAGTGCAGACTGAGGCCTTTATATTTTTTTCCATTAACAGAGAACTTGTTCACAATGAAATAATATTAGTGTGTGTGTGAATCTCTCTGTGTGTGTGTGACGTGGGTTCTGCTTTATTTTGCTGTTTATTACAGAAAGTTATTAGATCACACAGGGTCACATGATCAAAGGAGACGCTTGACTGCTGCTCCTCAGGTGTCATGAATCACATGAGCTGTCGCATTCATTTTTGGAAGATGCTAATAAAAACATACAGGTGTCTGCAGCTGCTCTATTAATATTACATGAGTTTTGATTTGCATTTCAATATGAGTTAGAAGCCTTCATCATCTAGAACAACGAGAAGCAGTTGTTATTGAAAAACACATTTGTGAGAGTGTCATTAAATCTGTTCAAAAGTCTGGTGAGAAGTCTTTTTACATTTTAAGACATGACAGACACATTCCTGAAGCCTGAGGAATGTTGACTATAAATTATTTTATGATTTATTATTATTATTATTAAATTTATTTATAGGTATTTGTGTTATTTTATTTTTAGATGTGTCAACATTAATATAAAATTATTCTCCTACATGACATTTTATTTTGAATTATAATTATATGTATCTAAATATATTGAGACACGTTCAGTGAAAGTGTTATTTTATATTATACTTACTACTCAAATTAAAATTGACTATTTTTTGTCAATATGTGTGCATTTTAATGCACTAGGCATCATGTCTTAAGCAGCATGCTAATGTCAAACTCTGCTGGAATGAATGGACTCTCGTGTCTCTCATATTATAGTGCAGTATGAAGAGTGAACCAACATTTCCACAATGTTGCAATATGTATACATTTTTTATGTTCACATTTTTCTCACTTGTCATTTCTTGCGTTGAGTTCTTCGTTCTTGATTTTCTGCTTTCAGAGTTGCTGTGCCTGTTTTCAAGGAAACACAATGACCTTTAGTGTGTTTAATCACAGCTGTGTGTGTTTTTCGACCTGCTTGAGGAATGATGAAAGCTGGAGCTGTATTTCACTCTTTCTGCTGAGTCGAGGTCTTGCTTTGTTTTAAAGCTGAAGGCGATGTCACAGACCTCGTGTCTCTTCATCTATCAGCCTCTTTCTGAAATCTACAGTCCTCTGGTCTCTATCGATTCTGCCCATCATTTCAGCTCTCCTCCTGCTGAGACTCAAACCTGAAGCTGAAGCAGAGATGGAGATTCAGAACAGCAAGGAGGAACTCTGCTGTTTCCTTTAAAAAGATTACAAAGGAAGTTTGCTGATGGTCGAGGGATTCAGACATCAGATTATACTGAAAAAAATACAGCAGGGGAACACGGCTGTGATGTTGTGATGCCAGTTGAGTTTGGTGTCCCGTGTAATCTTTTCCCCGAGTGTGAGCGTCTTTCCCATAATCCTCAGCTACGACTAGGACTGATATATTCTGGCCGTGCTGCAGGTGTGCTGAAGCTGCTGATCAGTTGCTTTCTAACACATCTGTATCACTATCGCCTTCAAGGTGAGATCAGGATCAAATAATTCTTATCCTCCTGAACAGGCCATAGAGCAGCATGAGTTTTCATGCTAGTTCAGACCAGTTTATGCTGGTTAGTGTTGGTCAATTTCTGTTCATGATGTTAAATTGGTAAAGCTGTTTAATCAGTCAAATTCTTGCTGGATAAACAAGTTGACATACGTCTTAATTGTCACACCAGCATCCAAAATATGACATATGTTTGGTGACATATAGTTAATCTTTTTTTTACAGTAATTAAAAAGTACTATATATTTTTTTACAAAGGTACCATGGTATTCTTTGAAGGATGTGCAAGTGACCTGAAACCCTGGTATATGGTAATACTTCAATACCATGATAAATATGTTGTAGAGAAGTACTATGGTACTGCACTATGGTGGTATTACCACCTCTTTCTGTTTTCTTTCTGTATCGATGTTTATAGTACCACCACAAAAATTTCAGGAAAGGAAGGAGGAAATAAAATGAGATGTATTGACTTCACACTAAAGAGCACTACTGAGTGTGTGTTAATGATATTGACCTCACTGCTAAACACAAATGAGTCTCACGCTGTCAGGGCTCAGGGTTCTATCTTCACTCCAGACTTCTGCCGTTGTAAGCAGTTTTACATTGTGTGTGTGTGTGTGGTGGTCAAAGTGTTTGAAGTTTAGTTTCACTCACTTTTGTGTTTGATTGCAGGATCCCGTCTTCATTCCTATTACAGGATTTAATTCAGCCTCAGTTTGTGCTGTAGATCAGAGTCATTTTTCTGAGAAAGTAGCGCTGTCACTGGTTTAGTCAGAGCTGCGCTGGAGCCTCATTCATCACCTGTGACACGGCTGGCGGCTCGTGCTGATTGGACGTTTAGGATCAACTGTACAGAGAAAGAGAGAAAAAAGAAATATATAATATACAGAGAGCTGTGCCTTTTATAAATCCTTCATTTATCCATCAGATTCACATCTACCCATCATAGGTGGAAGCTGTAGTTTAATGGCCATCTGTCAGTTTATGCTGATTTATGAAGCTCCATGGAAATGATAGAAGATGATGGTATTTAAGTATTTATGGCCTCTTTAAATGGTTTTAAGGATAAAGCCCCTCAGACGGACAGTGATGCTGCTGAAGAGGGATTTGAGGGGCTAAGTGAGAAGAGCAAAGTGAAAAACTCAAGAATCCTTCAGATCACCAATAGCAGAAGTGTCTGATTTTATAATGCGGATTAGATCTGGACAAACTGGCCCCTAGAGGACTGTTCAATAAAGTGTAATGTAATCCTATAATTGGATTGATTATGACAGAGAGGAGACGGACCATCCGGCCGCCAGGCGAAATGTCAAGCTTGCCGTCAGACTGTAGGAGCACAAAACACAAATAAATGCAACTGCATTCTTCTTTAGACTAATTAAATAAAAGAAATGCAAAAGTGAATTTACCATTTTTTAGGTTGATGAGTCAATGATAAACAAGAGTGTCTACAATAAAAAAAGGAAAATTTAAAACAATCATCTGGTTAATGTGTTGAATTTGCATCACCATCCATGTTTCAAATAATGCACAGTTAAGATGTTTAATTAAATGTGTCCACCCTTTTTTGTGTAATTTTGCATTGATTCACTCCATTGTCTAAGATTTCTTCACACAACATATGTCATCTTTTGCTGATATCAGCTGAAAAGTGTTAAAGGACACATGCTCCGCTTCTAAACTCCAGAGTTTCAGACGTGTTGATGTGAGTTTGATGCGGCTGTAATATGGTGCTTCAGAGATGAACCAGATCAGCAGAAGCTTTTAATTAGTCTGGGTTTGAGAGTAATTATCACACTCCTCTCAATCTCTGTTCATTGTCTGAAGTTTTTCCTTGAGATCTGAGGTGGGTTGGAGTCTGGAGTGATGTTACTGATTTCAATCACATCTGATTTACTGCAAATATGCCATGAAGTGAGAGTTTGAGCAATAACATAATCAGCTCTACTGTCTCGTCTAGACTGGTTTTATTTGCCCCACTGATTAAAACTTCATGAACACTCACATTCTTCAAACAAGCAATATTTAGGTGGACATTTTCAATTGAGAGAGCGTTTAGTGAGGGATTTTCTGTGCAAAGCACTTTTTCTGTTTAACAAGATTCCTCCTCGCTGAGTTTGTTCCTCTGGCTTTTTTCCTCAGGGTGTGTTAGGTCGATTCTTTTATAAACTGATTAAAAAATTGCAGTTTCTCTTACAACAGTCTCTCACTGCACAGTATGTGCAAGTCACATCCAGTTTTATTTATCTTACTAATTTCTGCTTTAGTAGGGTTTTCATCTTCCTTACTGAAATATCCTGTATTTTAGACTGAGCTCCCAGCTGAACTTTGAATCTAGTTTAGTGTGACAGATCGCTTGATTAGATGTTGGCTTATGCTGAACATATTGTATTATTCAGGCTGTAAAGGGTGCCATGATTGATGCTTTTGTGCTAGTTTAGATCTGGGATGCACGAGTAGAGATGAATAGAGAAGCATGAGGTCAAATCAAATGGGTCATAATAATTCAAACCTATTATGTGTGCTTGTATATATTTATTTTTGTATATGTATTTATATATAGTATTATTTTCTTTTGGACAATATTACAAGTGGAGATTAGTGCAAAAATTAATGTCTACAGAAATGTACTTTATGACCCTTAAATATCAAACAAATTCATCCACAGAGCTCACTGTGTGAAATGTGGGTTAATAGAAAAATGAACATAAACAAACTAAAATAGATGTGGGCTGTTGTGTCCTTGCCATCACCCCTGTGCATGTGTGTGTGTTTTGCCTGGACACAAAATGCTGCATACATGTGCAATTAAGAGTGTTTATTTTGTGTGTACATGTGTATGCATGTGTTTGAGCAGTGCGTGTGTGTGTGTGCATATGAGCAGAATCAATGTGGTAAATCCCACATAAGCGACAGTCATTCTGGCCTCATCTGTTGCTGTGTGGTGATGTAACAGCGTCCAGGGAGCTGCGGACCGCCATCGGAAGAAAGAGAGAGAGAGACAATAGTGCAGGATGAAGAATGATAGAGGGGTAAAGAGCAGGAATATTTGGAGCTGAATCAGGAATGGATGGGTGGATGAGGTGAAAGAGCTCTGGTCCGGTGAGCGAGGAAGACTGTCTTTATGTTTTAATTGTCTCGACCCCGAGAGGGCAAATGGCCGGCTGGGCTGGAAGGCCTTGACCAATCACAGTGCTCTGTCAGCCAGTGGCTGCGGCCTGAGGCTACAGTGGCTAAATCTATAACACACTGCTATAAAAAGCACATCACACACACTGAGCTCTGACAAAACAATGAGAGAGCACACGGACACTCCTGCTGACCATGCTGTCATCCTCCCATTTCTTACTCAAAAGAGACAAGTACTGATAAGACAAGGTTCAGCAAACTGCACTGTTAAAAGTATGAAACTGTGAACTAAAATTAAGGTTTGATTTGAATGAAATGCTTTGAAGTGCTAATGAGACACTTAAGAGAAAGATTTGAAGGGGAATTCATGTCTAATTGGCTGTGGTTGATTTGAAGGGTTGATTGGTTGTTGGACTCATTACTTTGCAAGATTACTTTGCAAAATGTATATAATTGGGTGTGTAAAAATATATATAATATGGTATATATATATATATATATATATATATATATATATATATATATATATATATATACATATATATATATATAAAATGTATATACATTTTATTTAGTATTATGACAATTACAAAACAATTATGTGTTGCATTTATTAAATTATATATAACTCTCTCTCTAAAAAAAAAAAAAAAAATTGTAAAGTGACTATTACGTTTTGAATATGGATATTTTTCTTACAAAAACATATCGATTCACTACAGGAGCCCTTTGTTCACCCCCCAGAGCCGTGTGAGACCCTTTTTTATTATGGATGGGCACTTTTTATTTCACTTCTTTTGGACTGATGCACTGCAACACCCGCTAAGTGCCATTAAACAGCTTGAAAGATTAAAGACCATTTTTAATATAACTCCGACTGCATTCATCTGAAAGAAGAAAGTCATATACACATAGGATGACTTGAGGGTGAGTAATTTATGGGCTAACTTAAATTTTTGGCTGATCTAACCCTTTAAGGGCTGAAGCGTCAACACATTTGTTGAAAGTGCTCAGCAAATAATTGAATCGCTCAGGAAGTTGAAGCAAATAATGAAGCTGGTTAGATTCTAGACTAATTATATTAATCATTTCACGTCATGTGATATTAGAACAACCGTTCTGCTGGAAGTCAAAATAAACTGGTGCGCTGCTGCACCGAAATGAGTTCATGAAGAGCCGTGATTTTATAAATGCTCAAAAATACCCCAGAAACTGTGATAAAAATAGATGTGACTGAACACTTCTGCAGATCAAAGCACAAACTGAACTGACAATTTAGTTACAAGTGCGTGTGTGTGGAAAATACCATATAAAGATGTGCTACTAGAACCCTGAAGGGGATTTTTTCTTCTAATATAATATAGAATGTTTTGAGAAGCTAAACACAGTTTAAAATATAGTGTGTCGAAATTTGTCTTTATTAGTCACTTTACTTTTTATACAATAACAATTATTCAATCCAATGAATCAGAAATTGAGTATCACTTATTATTGGCATTTTTATTATGAACACACAAACACTGAAGTGGTTAACATTTGACTCTGCACTGGTTTCCAAAATTGGTGACTAAAAAACTTTTTTTTTTTTTTTTTTTTTTTGTCCAAACCAATAAATTCACATGCGTTGTTGTGGTGGGTTTTTTCTCCTTAAGGGGTTTTCTGTTGTGACTATAATTAACTATTTCATACTTGCTTAGCTTGACTGTTGCCCTGGGCTAGAAATATTATTATCATCCTATCCTAGTGTCTGCAGATTATAATTCTCTCTAATGGGGCTATATATCTGCCTCGCCTATTTTTCTCTGTCTGTCTCTCTCTGTCTCATAAATTGACTCTAGACAACATGAGACTCAGAGAGCTGTGACATTATTCTAGATTTAATTGCAAGTTTTTTGTTAATTCAGTATTTCTTCAACTATGTGGCCTTATATGCTGTGTTTTTTTTTTAGATTAAATTTCATTTTAATTTTTTTATATAATAACTTTTTCTTTATATGTTTATACAGTAAATATTTAAAAGGAGTTTATTAACATCACAGTATCATTTCCACCAAATCCCAAACTGTGTTGTGCTGAACAGCGTTCTGTGATGGAAATTACATTTTTAACATTTTTTTTTTTAAATAAAATAGCCAACTTCTTTGTCTTGCCAAGGATAATTTCAGTGCTAGCATTTTATGTATCCTCAATACACGCAAACAATATTTTCATACTCTTTGCTTAATTTGGCAAAATTACAGTTTAATGGGAAAAGATGCATAATAAATATATTACATCTCATATTTCATCTGAAGCTCTTCATGGACACTATTATCTCCCTGCTAGCAATACACTAACTTAAGGGAAAAAGAAAGAAAGAAAGAAAGAAAGATAATTACGCCACAACTAAAGGACATAAATCGGTAAAAAAGCAAATCATGTTAACACAATAATTATTAATATATTTTGTTTATTTTTTCAAAATAGTTTTAAACATGTAATAGTTTATATTTTTAATAATGATTTTGGTAGTTTAGGCCTGAAAGTCTGTAAAACAGTAAGATCTACATTTCATTTGAAAATAAATGAAGACATATTCAAAATTTTCCAAGACAGAGATTGAAAATCTGTTAGTCCCAGTTTGTACTGATTACAGTGTTATTAGACTTTAGCCATGTATCTATTTATAAGCAACTGAAAAAAGCACAAAAGTCAGGGCATGTCAAAACTTCTCCAGGCCCCCAAAACCCCTCAGACCCCAGAGGGTTAATAAAACTCAAGAACTGGGATATAAAAGTGGCAGAAGTTGAAGAAACACCCCTTAACCGCCATTTTATTAGTACTGCATTAGTATTTTATTAAAGTGTGCGGCCCTTGTTTCCCAGTAGCCCGATTATTATCGAAACGGTCATGAGCAGATCAAACCGGCTTCTTTCTTCATCGCTGTCTCTTTGTGTTTGGCCGCACATCTCCACCATCTGCGAGACTCTCGTCCATATGTTTCTCAGTCTCACTTTTGCCTCTCTTCCTTCTCCGTGTCCCATTTCCACATTTGCATGTTCCTCTCAAGTGCTCTCGTCCTTCTTTCTCTCAAGTGCTCCTCTTCTCTTTCCTCTTTTCTCTTTCTGAATCAGTTTTTGTGTGTTTTTCATCTCCATCCTCTCTGTCAAGTCCTCTTGTCTTTGTGAGCGATGTGACCTGGCCTCTGTTCTCTGAGGATAGTGGTTGTTAAGTTACAGAGCAGAAAGTTTTGTGGGCTTTACTGTGGATTTCTCTGCCTGTCAGTTTCCAGGCTCAGGGTCACTGAGGGTCTCCGGGAGTTGATGGGTTCAGAGGTCTGTCTCGCTTCTGTGACTTTTGACAGCTCTGCTGAGGTTAGCGTGCATAAACGCTGTAGTTCAGCATGTTTAGGCTTGTTTCTTGTCCTCACTTTAAGACAAAGACACTGATTCAAAGGAAATGCTTTTACTCACTGCTGTGTGTGTGCACTTGGAAATTCAGAGTATGGGACACCATACACCTAAGACATCACATTGCTTTCAGTTTTTGTCATCTTGTCATAGTGAAATAAACATTAAGTGAAATACTGGTATTATCCGTATGTTTATGATTCAGAATTTAGTGTAAATATCTGTATTTACCTTTGATTTTATCATCCAAATGGAGATCCTCATAGTTTTTGTGCTGAGTGAATAAGCTACTGCTTTTATGCACTACATAAAGTGTATACTCGTACAATTTTATTAAATAAATATTGATTCCCATTGCTTCAAGTTGCTTCTTTTTTGTTTGTAATAGAGCAGATATAACTGAGCAGCATGACTGCAGTAAAACTACTGTAGATCATGAGAAGAACAAAACACTCTTTTATAAAGATGAACTTGAAAATTGAGCTTTCTGCTTGATTCCACAAGATTTTATGTACTAGATTTGGTGTTTCAGACTAACAACAGGTCGATGTCGATGTTAAAGTCATTCAGTGAGAATCGTGACATTGGAGTCGCTCTAGAAGTCAAACAGCTAAAACAGCTTTTTTCCCTCAAAGCGCAAAGCATACATATTTAACAAAGATCCTGAATATCACCAGCTTGACTTACACTGAACCCAACAGTATTTGTCCTTTTTCCTTTCTTTCTCTTTTTTTTGCTTATTCTTCCACACTCTTGATCCATTTCACGCTACTTTCCCTGCTCGCTCTGTCAGCAGCCTCCTGAACCCACAATCTCTCACGGCCTGAAAGTGCTCAAGCATGATGGGTGCACAGGTGCTCTGTGATCCATCCATCCATCCATCCATCCATCCATCCATCCATCCATCTATCGTCTCTTTTTACATTTATATCACTTTCCCCTTTTCATTTGTTCTTTCTGAAACCCTGTTTTTTCACTACTGTTTTATTTTAGTCATATGGCATCAATCTGTTCACATTGCTGAAGTGTTTTAACACTATGTTCACAAACAGCAATTTCTCTTTTTTTAATGTTTTGTTTTGAAACATGCGCTTTTTTCATTGCTTGACACACGGTTGATGTGTTTTTAGTGCTGAGACGAGTCGAGTCGAGGACCCTTGAGGCAGATAATTATAAAAAAATTCTCAGATTCTGCACAAACACAGCTGAAGTTAGTGCTAGTGTTAACTGTTTAGCATGTGTAGCTCAGGAGCAACTCAGGAATTAAAAATGCCAAAACTGGAAAGTGTGTTATTTTTACAGTGTCTTTTTTGTTTTACTACCAAAATGTAACACACACACAGAATGCCAATTTCATCAGTCTCCCGCAGAGGTTCAAAAGATGTGAAGAATTTTAGATGTTTTTCTGAGGGTATTTCTGATGTGAAGAGTGTTAGTTGATTCAACTACAATTGCATATCCTGAAGGAAATTTCCAAAGTAACAAAAGAATAGTATTAAAGTGTCCCTATTATGCCATTTTTTAAGGTTCCTGATATTGTTTTTGAGTCTCCTACAGTAGGTTTACATGCAGGCAAAGTAAAAAAAAAATATGCATTTAATATCACCTAATTTTCCAACAATTTTTTCAAAGCAGTTATAAGATTCAGTCTCTCTAAACCCCTCCTTTCTGTATGCCTACTGTGGTCTGATTGGTCAGATGACCCAGTCTGTTGTGATTGGTCTACAGAGATTTAGTTTCTGTATGCCTATTGTTTTTTTATTGGTAATGTGACCCAGTCTACACTCGATAGAAAAAATAAACATCTATTATTTTTACAGGTTGTGATTCAGTGGATGGTCTTGGGTCCTGAGCCATCTTTCAACAAGTGTTTTGTTCCCTGATATTAAGGAAGCAGCCCTCAGAAAATGACGACGGGAAAACTAGCAGTCATCAGTAAAATGACGGGAACAGAAAAAATATTGGGGTTGTAATGCTGTGGTACAGTGGAAAAAATTGTTTTTGAAAATGATTTTTATTTGCTTTCACAGTGTATTTCGGAGAGCTTCTTCTCGACATGAAAAAGTTATTTTTTTTGAGGGTGTGTAAAATTGTTCTTGTTCTGGACATGTAGAACATAGGTGGGCACTATGCAAATGTGTTACCCCATGATGTGTAGCCATCATGAAAGTGGGATTCGAATTACTGACGACTCGTTTAGGCTGCTCAGAGTCAATTCTTCCTGTTAGGAGACAATGGCCTTTTTGGCTTTACAACTCTGCAGATTGTTTACATTCACATACAGCTACATTACACACTGCATGAAAGGCAATATTCAAAATGCCATAATAGGGGCACTTTAAAGGGATACTCAAAAATGAAAATTGTCTGCATTTACTCATCCTTACACCATTCCAAACCTGCATGACATTTTTTTTTTCTGTTCAGCATAAAAGAAGATATTGTGAGAAATGCCTCAATGTATTTTTTTTGCATACAATGTAGGTCTTAGTATAGTTTAGTTTATTGATTTCTAAAGCATACATATATATATATATATATAGATATATATATATATATATATATATATATATATATATATATAAACAGATGTTGAAATCAAAGTGCAGTACAAGAAATGTACAACAGAATTAAAATGAAATTACAGACTAACACAACCAGATGGACAAATGAAAAATCTCTCAGGAAGAATTAAAACACACACACACACACACACACACACACACACACACACACACACACACACACACACACACACACACACACATACATGCATACTTAAAAATGTCATAATGGGATTCACTTCCTGCAAATTAATCCAGATTGCTTTTGTAAGAAAGGTTTAAGCAAAGCTGGAGTAGAAATGCTTTGTGCACATGGGAGAGCAGCAGGTAACCACTAAATCCTGCGCACATCCTGGTCAATTAGCTGAGATCCATCCAGATCAAAGAGTCATCAGGGTTTCCACAGTGTTCAGAGAGAAACAGCAAATGAGAGGGAGCCATATGAAGCAGATTCAATTCAGCCATCATCCAGGATTCTCTTCCACATACAGATCTCATCTCATCTATCAGATTTCCATCTCCAGCCCATCCAGCCAAAGCAAGCGGAAAATCTCCTGCTAGCTGATCTGGGAGCATAACGTGTAACTGATGAAGATGGCAGCTGATCAGTATTTACTTCACTCTCATTGTACTGTAGATCCTCTGCTGACTGTGTGTCTGCGTCCAAATGAACGCGTTCATGTTTTAGACCACGGAGAGGCACATTCAGCAATAAGCCGTGGAGGACCTGGTGCGAATTATCCATTATGATCAGTGCTTTTAAATTCAGTGACACATTAGAAGACTCTCAAAGAAACGCCACACTAAGTGAATAAACTCACAGATCCAACAGTGAACAGCAACAGTGTTTAACAGAAACATCATATAAACTCACTGAGTGCGTTTGAATGCATCTTTATCCTAATGACACTCATCAGGTTGAAGAATTCAACAATAAGGTGTTTATTCACATCTGAAATACCTCTCACCTGACCCGCGTGAACAAATTACAGCGTCTGCCAATACTATCGACCATCTGAAGCATCTGCCGTATGAACGCTGTAAACAAAAAAACCAATTGCCTTATTGAGCGCAAGGATACGAGGAAAAGAAAAGAATGTGTCATAAATGGAGGATATTGATTGGTTGGTTCATTTATCAAGCATTTGTTCTGCTGCAGGAAAGTCAGAGAGTGTAGATCAGATGTTTCTCACTTGTGTGTGTTTATGTGTCTAACTTCAATATTATAGAGTATTTTTGAGAAGCCTGGTGTTTTTGACACTCCTAAAAGCATTAAGAGCTGCTCAGAGAAAATGTCCATCACATTACTGCACTGGCACTGCGCTGTATCCCTCTGAATTCTTCTCCAAATTTTTGTTCACTTGCCTTCAGACCGAATATAACTCAAAAGTCCCTGATTGGCCGAAGCCTTTATGCACCCTGATAATGTGAGTGTGTTTGTTCTTCGGTCTTTATGCTGGCTGTTTCTATTTATGTGCTTTTGAATGTCAACAAAACAGAACAAAGGCCTGAAACTCGCCATTAGAAATTTGCCAAGAAACATTTATGAAAAAGCTTCACAAAAACAGCTCAAGACCATTTTCTTTGTATTTTGCTTTAAATTTGACTGTAATGGCCATTTTTGAGCACTAACTTTGTAAAAATATGGTTTATTCACCCTATTTTTCTTTTTTATTTTTTTGTAGTTGTAATTTTTGTTTTAGCTTATTGTTTATTTTTCTTATGCCATACAGTATATATATATATATATATATATAGAAATCAATAAACTAAACTATACTATATAACCTACATATATATATATATAGGCTTTATATTCTCTAATTTATATTTTGTGGGGTAATGTGAAGTTTGCAATATATAAGATGAAATCCATCTCTTTGTGATAAATAATTTAAACTGGAGTGTCAAATGCTCCTCATACACCAAAAGCTCTCATACTTGACCGCAGACTGAAATTTCAGGGATTTCTGGGATTTCAGTCCTGTCCATCTGAGAGAAAAGAACCACTGCAGTTTGGAAAGGATGTGTTTACTAGCAGCTTTTGGCTTCACATGTGAATTAAAACATTTTATCAAGAGTTTTTTTTTTCAACCAGTATTATGCTGCTGGCTTTTTGTAGGAACATAAGGCCTAATGAGGTTTTGATTCATTGGATGGTTCAAGAAAATGATATGATCAAAGGCAATTTACAATGAAACAATGTTTGTAAATTAAATGAAAGTGGGTGAATAAGTGCTTAAATTTTCTAAAAGTAAATAAATTTATAACAAATTCGTTTCAGTCTGCCATCATTTTCAGATTCAGTATTTTTATTTTTTTATTCTTTTGTATCCAAAGTTAAATGTCCAGGTCACTGCCCCTAGGTGATGTGACATTATGACTTTGAGCAAAAATGTTAATTTATAAAAGGCTTGACTTACAACTATTGTGTGTGCTCATTGTTGTGTTTTACTGTTTTTGGACAGACAGATAATTGGACAACACAACAGTATGTTCACTGTGGTTCTAAAGTCATGTTGTCCTCATCTGATTGCTGATATTTATCCAAGAAATAAACCGAGGAGCACAATTTATAGGATTTCTGCCATCTGGCATTTCTGAAACCTACTGAGATCTTAGTTGTGATTAAATCAGGGCACTGCTGACTTTACAGTATATTCAAATACAGTTTAGTAAAGCTCTTGCTCTCAGCTTTCAACTTTCAGCTCTCACTGCAGTGCTGAGTCAGTTTGGCAGTGTCTGTGTCTCTGTGCTGTATTTTTCTCTTCATTCTGTTTTTAACATTGTGATATTTCTGAAAGATGTGACAAAACACAGAAACCAGAGCCCAATGACTGACCAATCTGAAAAAAAGCTGGAAAATGACAGCTCTTGAGTGGCAGAGGTCACATCACAACTTCCCCTGAGATTGCACTGTAGATCTATAGAAGAAAACAGATCAGCACTGGTATGTTCAGCTGAGAGAGTGACTGTATTTAATGAAGAAAAATCAAAAATCAACAGCTCATGTATGACCAAAACACACTGGCCTACTGGGAATTTCCCAAAATTTCCTTATTTACAATTTTTGAGTGAGCAGGGAAGAGAGAGAGTGGGAAGGTGTTTTTTTTAATTTTTTTTTTTTTTTACTCACTTTTTTATCTTTGACATGAAAAAGTGAGAAAGTGACAGTTTAAGTTCACGATCAAACAGTCTCAGAAAAGGAAGGAAAAGTTTGTTGCGGCGAGAGGAGGGTCTCTGAACTCATGATGTCAGCTCAACATGACACTGTGTGTGTGTGTGTGTGTGTGTGTGTGTGTGTGTGTGTGTGTGTGTGTGTGAGGACAGTACTGACACTTCTGCTTCATGGTTGGTACTTTTTCCCACAACGTAATGTATCAAATCTGCTTCCACATATACAAAATCAAAACAACGTGAATATTTCAGTATCTCTGAGACATTTCAAATACACTGAATGAATCTCCATTGGTTGACATTGACATTCTGAGCACTTGACAACTGAAATTGTATAGGAAAAAAGAATACCCTGTCGCCCCAAGACAGCTAAAATAATATGCTAATATAAATAATTAAGGGGCAGAAAGTGGGAATAAAATGGTGAAGCAAAACTAAATTATTACATTATGGGCTTTAGAGAAATGTCCCCTTTAATATTTGAATGATGAACTGCTGATAATAATAAGTATTATCTTCATCCAAGTACAGGTTTCTGACAGATTTTTCCCCCCATATTAAATAGTTTAACATTTTTGATTTTTGATTTATGCATTTAAAATAGTGCTCTTTAATGAAATGAAGACACTTTAATCTCTATAGTTCAGCTCTCCTAGTCGAGTGTTCATTGGTAACTGAAGTGTCGTGGGTTTGAGAGTCTCTATCATGATGAATCTGATCTCAGACCTGCTCTTGACTGGAGAAGCACCAGCAGACATTCGACTCAATGGCTGTTGACACGCTCACACTGTGTAGGTTACATGGCAAACTTATCACTTGACTTTCAGCAGGATTAAAGGGATCCTCCACCCCAAAATGAAAATGTTGTCATTAATCACTTACCCCCATGTCGTTCCAAACCCATAAAAACTCAGTTTGTCCTTCGAACACAATTTAAGATATTTTGGATGAAAACCGGGAGGGCTGTGACTGTCTCAAAGACTGCCAAGTAAATAACAGTGTCTCTCCATATCACCCTATGCTGCATATGCTCTTTTGTATCATCCGCGCCACAAGGATGTGCTGTTTCTACATGTATTTAGCTTTGATTTGAAAGAAAACAGCACATCCTTGTGGTGTGGATGATACGGAAGAGCATACTCAGCATACAGTGATAGGGAGAGACACAGAGGAGACTGTTGAGAAAGGAATTGTTGAATAAAGTCGTTATTTTTGTTTTCTTCACTTAGAAAAAAGTGTTCCTGTAGCTTAATATAACCCAGATTGCACGTCTGATGGCAGATGGAGTATTCTGACGATGACTTTCATACCTTTTATGGACCTTGACATTGCTATTTACTTGGCAGTTTATGGGACAGTCACTGGCCTCCCGGTTTTCATCCAAAATATCTTAAATTGTCTTCCGAAGATGAACGGAGCTTTTACGGGTTTGGTATGACATGGGTCGTAAGTGATTAATGACATAATTTTCATTTTGGGGTGGAGTATCCCTTTAAATCTGAAGTAGAATCAGCAACAATTCCCAGAAACAAATCTCACCTGGTTTTTCCAGAATAAATAAGCCGTATTATATGCTGCTGTATTTGTTGTATGTAGTTTCCTCTAATATCAGCCCTGACATTTAGCCAAAGGTCAACAGTGAGGTTAGGATGGAAACTGTGGGGGGGATTCACTAGTTACCAACCGAGTGCTAATGAGGTGCATGTGTTGATTTGGCCGAATGCCAAAATTTAGGGTGTTGAAATCCCCGGAAATCTCCTCTCGCCTTCAAAACAAACATGAGAGTGTCCCTGGGATTAATAGTACTGTTTGCTAAGCTTCGGCATGCAGTAGAGATATGCTAACAAATGCTCAAAAAATGCTAGCAAACACCTAACAGCCACTCAGAACAACTTAGCAACCACATAATTATTGAAAATATACATATTTACTTTTATCATGTCTAATGGTGGTCAGAACACACATTTGGCTCTGGTTTGAGTTTTTAAATGAATGTTCAGAGCAAAATAGCAAAATAACAATGCTCGCCTGTTCTCCTCTTGCTACATTTATTTTGTCGAGGTGTTTTGGGCTTATGAATGTTTTAGGCTCAATTAGGCTCAAGACCAAGTGTGGCAGGAATAAAAGAAGAAAGGAAGTTGCTGTGCCATGAGGAAGAGAAATGAAGCAGCCAAACAAACAATATGTTTCTTCAACTCGCGTTTTTAAAACAACATGGTTTCCGTTCCATTTCAGGTTTTGACAAAGCCGCACATTGTTTTCATGGACATTTTCAGGATGTACCAAAAGAAAAGCTACTATTAATTATCCCTACAATATGTTTTCTCTTGCACATTGTTGTGTTTTGGTTCGAACACGCTGCTGTGAAAGCACCTGACGATGCAGTTTAATAGTTTACTAGAAATGAGGGAGTTTTCTGAACTCTTTTCTTTCAGATCAACCGTCCCTCTGCACTTTGGTAAATATGCTGTGTCTTCCCAGCAGTCTCTGCTGATAGTTTCACAGTCACACATATTCAAGTGCAAGTTCACGGCCTTTGAATATTTTTTTTGCTGCGTGTACACTTTCCATCCTGATGTCAGCGCAGGTATCAGTAGAGAGACAAAAAGTCAAATAACAAGCAGCTTCGCCTTTCCTCTTCTTCCAATTACTGATAAAGACGAAGAGCAAATGGAGAGCAGAAAACTGCTGGAGTGTTTCAGGACAATGTCTGTGGCTCACTGATCTGTGTCACAATAATTCCACCCGGCCCGCCACTCTGGTCCGGATTTTTATGTATAGTGTCTCACGGGATGAATGAAAAAATGTTTGTTTGTGTCCGTTCTTTTTGGTCCGGTGCCGCTCTGATTTGTTGCAAGCACCTGAATTTGACCACTTCTCACTGTTACTCTCGCCTCTAAAGACTTCTCTCCATTTCAGCAGCTGTGATTTGTGGATGAGCAGAACGGGCCGCAGACATCATTAGAGAGAGCTGATACTAGCGGGACGCTCCAGCTGGAGCTGTAATAGCACTTATAGTGGTTCACAACGACTGAAATTGTGATTGATTGTGTTATCAGGTCAAGAACGGGAACACTGTGGGTTTGTGAGGAAAGAGAGACCGGGAATGTCTTACAAGAACGTTCAAAGGTTGTTGAAGAGTCTAAATGAAAAAGGGAAATGCACAGGATGTTACATTAGAGCAGCTCACTGTGAAACTCTTACTAAGAATTCAAAAGTCAAAGATCTTGATATTCAAAAATATCTCTAAATTTGTTATCTACATTTTAGGTCCACACCCTCCTAACATGTCTCTTTTTTTCTGAATTAATATTGTCTCTTTTTTATCTACTTTAAGGTCTCCTAATGGATTTTAGAGACTAGCCTAATTAAAACATAGCTAAGTACTTCATTAAATTCTTGATATATTTAAAATGATCTCTTAGCCTTTTTTCATAATTATACTTTTGTGTTTTGGATGTGTGATGTTTTTTTGTGGGTGTGTATTAATGAATATTTTTTTCAGTAATGCAGCCGTCTTGTTGAAGGGAGCAAATGTTGAAATGGAGTTCTGATAATTTGAGATAACAGAGGGAAAGAGTCTTTAGTGAATGTGTGAGATGAGCACAGAGCTTAATGTTGAAATGCAGTTCTGATGAGCTTAGAGCATCTGTTTGACCCTCTCTGGAGGCTTTTCTCCTCAGGTAGCACTGCAGCTCCATGAAGGGCCGCTCTCTTCTGCCCTGCTGCCTGTGTTAAGCGCTCAGATGTGATAGCAGACCGCAGGCCGTCAGGGGTGCTGTGGACCAAGAACGAGTCTCTCCACTTTACCATGAACACACTTACAGAGACTCAAATCCATCCCTCTCTCCTCATATTCAGCCTCATGTGCTCCTGAGCTTAATAAAGGTCAGTGTTAAATGAGGGCCGACATTCTGCTGTTCATTATTTCAGACCATTTCAAAAAATCATTTTTGTTGGTTTCTGTGTATTTTTGAGTGTCTCTGAAGACAAAGAAACTGACAAGCAGGAGTCGTGACCCTGTATTGACTTCTTTATGCTGCATAGGGAGTTAAAATTCAGTGCTGTTTGAACTGGGTGCAGAAAGAATAAAGAAGTTTTAATAAAAAAATCCAAGAATCTGTGAGAAATATGGAGTCAATGTCTAGGAAGCTAGCATGAACTGAGATCAGCACAACAAATTCACATCATCCTCATCATGATTTCATCAGTAAAGTCACAGCATGTTATTAATACACACATATTAAAACAGTAATTTGGGGTGTGTAATAATTTATTCAATAGCGTGATTCAGTCAAACAGCTTCATACTGAGGTGAAGTTTGTGGCCCAATTAGTCAACAAAACTTCACCAATTATCAAACTGCAAACCAAGTCTCCACATGCAGAGACATCTAAAGAAAAATCTATGCAAAAAGGGAAGATCATTTTGATAATTAAAATCCAGGTGAGAGACATTAAGGTCTGGAAGCATTTCACATCAAGCCTTCATGATTTAGCTTGGTAGAAAACACTAGAAACTCAACATGAAAGTCCTTTTGATCAGCTGCTGATGAAACTCTCTGAACCTGTTCTATATGCGGACCAGATTCACACCAGCACCACTGACGAATAAAGCAATTCTGTGTCCTAACAGTTGCCTGCATAATATATATAAAAAAGACAACAAGAGAGTCAAAACAATAAACTCTACTAAGTTTCAGGTGTTTTGATTATGTTCTTGATGTTATTGCTTTCAGGCTGATAAAACTATATATTACCAAACTTGGCAAAGAACTGGAGGTATTTTATTTATTTATTAATTTTTCACCTTTATGTGAAATACTGTTCTTGTGATAGAGTGTGATGAAGATATTATGTCTATACTGTATAATGCAGTGGATCTAAAAAATCTTGCAAGCATAAGGTGAAGTTAGCAATAGCTTTATATTTTAGGGTCATTATCATAAATGTTAATTTTTACGATTTATTTTAAATGATCATAATTCCTCACTGAACTTGTCTGTACTAAAGCAACTGTTTGAGATTAAGTATTTCAGGGTAAACAGAGTAAACAGATTCATGTGTCTTTCCGTTTCTCGCAGTATATATTTAGTGTATTGAGGATGAATTGGCAGGTTGCTAATGAACGGCCCTTACATCCCCTCACACACAGAACTAGCATCAAAGGAACTAGTGCTGTGGACAGCTACTTCAAACACAGATGCCTTGATGATCATTAAATGTAGTAATCTAATGAAGAAACTTCATGAAGTCTTTTCAGTGGTTTGGGGTTCAGCGTTTCGTCTTGTCAGAGCTCTGTTTTCTCTGAGACAAATACAGTGTAATCACAGTGATTCATGACAACAGCAGGCGATGTGTGTCCAATAACTGCAGTATATAATAATTGGAAATGTCTTCGCCTGTGGGGAGAGCTGTGCTTCAAGGTGATATGTTAAGGTATTGCATGAACACAGAAATGTGGTAGTGTCTGCACTTTTATTGATTTGAACAAACTAAGTATTCAATTGAAGCGTGTATCTTTTCCTGAAAAACTTGTATTTGAATGATGCCTCAAATTATGTCTTGTTGAGGAGACATGTGCTATTACTTTTCTAAACTATCAGACTTATTACTTTCATCTGGTGAAAATAAACATGTATTTTACTTTCATCTGGTGAAAATAAACACAAGACATTGAAGGAGGAACCTGAGTCACGTCTATAAACAAGGATATCATAAAGACTTGGAGGCCCTTTTGAAACACAAGACATTGAAGGAGGAACCTGAGTCACGTCTATGAGTAGCAACACATAGGCTATTAGTTGTTAGTAAACCTAAGTAAGTAGCCATAGGCGGAGCACACATATTTACCACCAGGTAATGCTGTCACATATTAACCATAATGCAAAACCTGGAAAACACATTTATGTTGGGTGAGATAGGTATTATGGATAATTATTATAGTTTAATTGATATAAATGTAGTTTTTTTTTTTCTTAGATGTGGTTGAATGTTTAATTACACCTTTATGAATTGCCCGAAACAATTGATGTTAGTAGTAGAAAACGTTTGAACGACCATAAATTAAAGCCTGTTTCTGCTCCAAACATGCAATCGGCAATCAGCTCTTTTGTTTTATGTCAGACAATCTGGAAAATGATTATTGAAAACGATTGGGAACCCTGAACATGCTAGAACGACATACTGTAGAACACAGCACACATAGCAGCCAGACACATAGATAGACAGAAACAGAGCAAAATGTAGAGATGCTTATACTCTTTTCTATTCAGCTACTCTATAAACAGACATGTGTATAGCTGATCTTTATAAACTGAACATTATATGTGTCTGTGCTGAAAGAGAGCAGGTGTGCACTGACAGACTGAACCCTGCTGTGAGCAAAGCTTCACGTTCACTTCCTCCCGCCTTCTTCTGCCACACTTCCTGTGTCGCCCCAGGACCGCTTGCGTTAAAACAGGCTCAAAGAGCAGCGCAGGTAATACAGACCTCCAGATAGACCTGAATGCTCAGAACTAGACCCCAGGCTGTGTGTGTTTGTGTGAAACAGACTGAGGTGTGAGAAACATGATGAATAATTGCTTTAGTGGAGCTTGTGGAGGTTCTGCTCTCTGAAAACACAAGCTGTTTGTTTATTTTGATCTTGCTGTTTTTCCAGACGCTTTTGTTACTGTGTCCCCTGCCATTCACTGTGCCCCCGTATACACCCCACCTCTGCTTTGTCCCTTCATCATCTCCTCGCAGATTCCTTCAGACACTTTTAACAGCAGATGTTAGAGAGTGAATGACAGGGAGAGATGGAATTTCTCCAACTTTGCGTCATCATGGTTTCTGTAATGTTACAGCACTCTGCCAAAAAGAACCTGTTCAATCCAACCGAGTAGAGCTTTATATATCAACTACAGGTATAGTGACTTATAATGACTTACAGTTTACTGCAGTAAAGGACAGAAACTATACACTTTACAAAAATAAAAGGACTGTGGGTATACGATGATACAATTATAGTATCTGATGGTAATACTGTGGTACTTTTATAAATACCATTGTACAAAATTATTACCATATTAATTTATGTTCTATATTTGTATAGTTCATATAACATGTACTATAACAGTTTTGGTCTCTGAATCCAATTAGATGAGAGACATTGCATAATGACAAACAACAAGCACTCTACACTGCTCAAAACTTGCGTTTGAATCTTATGTTCTATATTTTTTATAAAAGGCCAACTGTGAGTCAGAGCAGCCAGCATTGTAGCACGTTTTCGCAGGATCGAAACAGTCTTCCATAAAATGCACACATGCGTCTTCTGGAAACAACATGGCGGCGGCTAGTTGTGTGGCAGGCAAACAATCGCAACGAAACACAAGTTACGCAGTGGCTTCAATAAAGTCGGCAGTGGCAGCAACAATAAAGTTACGCCTTCTTTCTTTGTGTCAACATTTGGGCGGTGTTATGCAAATCTTCCTTTAAACGAGGCGTTTTAGGAGGGCGTGGACCAGTCTTAACTTTTATAAAGAATATCTCTTTGGGTTTGAGATTTTAGTCTTTGCAACTTTAGGAATCTTATCTATTCACGAACAGCTTGTAACACTCCAAAGAGAAAGGAAAACTTGAAATCGCATCATATGACCCCTTTAAAACATTGATTAATTCAGGATATAATCACAAATTAGTGAGCAATTGAACCATTCAAGCAACTGATTCATTAAAAGTGCTGATTTATTCAAAAACGAATCAAGTATAAATTAGTCAATGAAACGTTAACTCACTGATTCGTTTTAAAATGCTTCTGCGTTTGGAAATATTTTTGCTAATGTAGCAAAGACAGAAAGTAACAATATAAGTTCTAAATATTACCCTTTATGTTTATTGAACTGTTGTATAAAAACAATATCACACTCCTGGTGGTGTTTTTCTGGTGGCATTATATATTCGGTAAACAATATGCTTCTTCTTATTGATTATGTATACTATTTAATGTGTCATAGAAGGTCATACGTCTGGTTATAATTACTACTTACAGGTTATAGTTGCAGTAATGTCTCTATTTACCTAAAAATCTCTTTGTTTCCCTCTCAAAAAGTAGGCTACTGTTAAAGTACATGGATATATTAAAGGGTTATCATATTTGCTTATTGTTTTGGATCTGGTATTTGTCGTGGTTAGTTTTGTTCTGGCTTTGTATCTTGAAATTTGTCACAGAAGTTGGTTGAGTTGAAGTACATCTCTAATTACCATGGTACTTTTGTCACTATCTTCAAGAGCATCAGTCGTGTAATTGCAGTATGAGTCTGTATAAAAGCCCAATTAAAAAAGCATCAAGACTTTTGTCCATGACGAACATTAAAAATGGCCAATTAAACCTGGACTGCCTGATTCTGATTTACTCTTCAGTCATTCACCTTTGCTTTGCTGTTTTCATTGTTCTTTGCCTCATGAATGAGCTTGACACTCCATCATTTCTGCATAAAAGTGAAACGTTAATCATGTGTGAACGTACAATCCTAATGGGGGCTCATCATTATCAGTGAAGCGTCTGACTACTGCTCACTTTCAACGCAGCTTTTTTTTCCCCACTGTGGAGGCCTGCAGCTTTATCAGTCGCCATGACGATTGCAGCTTCCTTCCAAAACTCTGCAGCTGCTTTCAGCCCAATTCATGAAACATGCAAATAAGTCACACACACTCACACACATACCAGCCCGCCATATAATCATGTTACAGTTTCCAACATTTCCTCTTCTTCTGTGGCTGATTATAAGATGTGGATTTAACAGCACCAGAGGTTTAATTGCTTCTGTTCTCATTGGCATATGAATGGTTCCTGAGACGGTCTCATGGAGGTGGAGGCGTTTAAAACGGCTGATTCGCTGTCTGCTGTGCCACTGATACACTGACTTGAGTAAAGGAGCCAGTTTATGTATGTTTGAAGGGAAATATGATTATGGAGCTGCGTGTCTTGTTGCTTTGCTGTGTCTGGTTTTCGGTTAAAATTAAATGATCTTTGATTATAGCAGTTAAATGAAATATGTTTGATTAAGGGCTAATCCACATTGATATCTGGTTTTAGATCTTTTGATCTATGATGCACAGTTATGTAGTACAGAAGAACATTTGTCTGTTTTAAAACATCATTTACAGATGAGCAAGATGATTCATATGCAGTGGTGTCTTGGAAAATGTTTGGTTTGATCCAGCTGCTGTTTGTTGTATTTGTTTACACTTACTTCTTATTGCATTGTATCACAATCCTGGTTTTCCGTCAATTAGCTTGGATCTTCCTCACTGTGTGCAGATCTCCTGGCAGTGCCAAAGCATCCGTATGCAGCCATGGAGAACTGGGGCCTGAGTGTGTTTGTGGAGCAGAAGATCTTGTTGGATCCTGACGTTTCTTCCTTCTTCTTTTAGTTTGAGGTTGCTATGTTGGTGTTGTGGTGGTTCTGGAGATCTGCCATCAGGTAAAACACATTTACTGGAGTAACATGAGCATGTGAGCTGGTTCACATTGTTTACGGTCCCAGTAAAACTTCATCTTGCTGTTTTGAAGATGACAGAACTTCAGATTTATTCATATAGCAGCAGTGTAAATATCAGATGTGTTAATAATAAATGAAATCAGACTAATTTAGTCCAATTATATCAGTGAATCAATTTTCTGACATCTTGTGCTGTTCGTTTCATGACCATTCTTCAATGGTCATGAAACGAACAACACAAGATGCCAGAAAATTTATACTGTACCTCCATTTAAGATGTACAACTTCAATCAGGCCTGAAAATTACCCATTCTATTTGAGACATCTTATCCATATCTGTTCCAGCAGTGACTCAGACCATGATTCAGAAGATCTCTCTTTTAAGATGCGGTGCGTTTCCTTTTTAACCTATCTCACATACATTACAAGCACTCCTATTTTGACTCAGCATGTCCTTTCAATGCTGTTAGGTGTCCTCTGAAAAAACATAAAGAAGCTGTAGCATTCTAATTATATAAAATGTATCACTTATCAGATCTGTCTTCATCATCTAAAGAAGCCAGTGCAGAATTCAGTGAAAAGCAGAAAGAGAGAATCTCCAGGAGTCAGAGAGCAACAGAGAGTGTGAAGTTGGTCAGTTGTTGAGTTAAAGAGCAGAACAGCAGCAGATGTAATTGGACATCTGGAGAATTTGATGTGCAGCTCTTATAAAAAGAACATCACACATCATGTCCATTGGGATTGTGAAAGTAAAGATGTCTTTCCTTCATCCCTCTTTCTTTGTCACTCACTCTGTTTTTTTCTCACTCAAGAGTGTTTCACACAACTTTCTTGTGTTAAATAACCTGTTTTGTTGTATATTTGCATTATTGCAGACTATTAGACACAGATCAAACAAGCAGCCTTTTCTTTCTTTCTTTTGGCAATGAAATGATGTTCTGTAAGGGACTTTAAGCCCACAAATGCATCATCATCATGAATTGTAAAGGAAATGTTGGAATTATTCATTGCATGTGCTCATTTTCCACCAGCTTTTGTTTGCAGCTCTTATGTTGCTGAGAACCTTGGATTTTAGTGTCTTTTGTTATGGTGGATTATTTATGAGTGTGTTGGAGATGTTCTGTGCTCTCCAGTATTGTTCTGGATTCATCTCTTGAATAGTCTTCCTTGTGCTGCTGAATCGCAGCTCTGCATTGTGTTCTAGGTGCTGTTGCTTTGATAAAAAGCTCAATGAGCAGGGCGAAACAGCATGTCTGTAGTTCTTTCCTCTTTTCTTTCCATTTTTTTCACTTTTTGACTTATTTTTAGGGAGAAGGAAATAAAGGAAAATAATCCCCTCATCTCTCATTTCTGCACAGATAATGCAGCTCCATATGAACTCACTCTGAACCTTATACAGTAAAACACTCTCACAGGGAGCATGAAATCATGATATTATTTGAGAAACAGCAATAGCGTGAATATTTGATATTTTTAGAGCTGGAATTCATGAGGGCATCCCAGATCAGACTGTTCTCAGCAAATAAACCCTTGTTTTATGATCAAGAATAATTGAAAAGAAGCAGTAGTGGAGGCTGGAACTGTTATATTGACTAGTGATGCTGTTTACAGCCAGAAACCTGAAATATGTCCAATTGTCAGCCCTGTGTTTCCGTGTTTTGTGTTTCCTCCCCTCACATGCCCCGATGACCCAGTTTTCCCTCATGTTATATTATGATCATTTATTCCAGGTGTGTCTAGTTAATTATCCTTGTTTCCCTGTGTACTTAAGTTCTAGTCAGTTCAGTCTGTCTCTGTCGGGTCTTAAATGTCATCTCCATATGATACTTGTGTGTTCCCTTGTGTTGAAGAAATTAAAGTTCCTCAGTCTAGCCCACTGACTGTTCCTCAGTCAAGCCTGCCGGCAGCGGCATTCATAAGCCCGCTGGCCACTCCGAAGTCAAGCCTGCCAGCCACGCTGTTGTCAAGTCCGCCAGCCGCTCCAGTCTTAAGCCTGCCAACCATGCCTTTTACCCCTAACCAACTGAGGAATCTGAAAAGGAAAAGGCCGTTGGTTCTAGTCTCTAGGTCCGCTCCAGTGTCGGCTCCAGCCCAAGAGCTTGCTCCAGTGTCGGCTCCAGCCCAAGAGCTTGCTCCACTGTCGACTCCAGTCCCAGAGCTCGCCACAGTGTCAGCTCCAGCCCCCAAGTCTAGCCCAGAGAGGGCACTAGTCCCCGAGTTTAGCCTAGAGAAGGTCCCTGTCCCAGAGTTTAGCCCAGAGAGGGCTCCAGTCCCAGAGTCTAGCCCAGAGAGGGTCCCTGTAACCGAGTTTAGCCCAGAGAGGGCTCCAGTCCCTCAAAGGCTCCTCCGCCATGGCCTTCTGAACTATCTGCTCCGCCATGGCCTCCTGAACTGTCGGCTTCACCATGGCCTCCTGAACTGTCTGCTCCGCCATGGCCTCCTGAACTGTCGGCTTCACCATGGCCTCCTGAACTGTCTGCTCCGCCATGGCCTCCTGAACTATCTGCTCCGCCATGGCCTCCTGAACTGTCGGCTTCACCATGGCCTCCTGAACTGTCTGCTCCGCCATGGCCTCCTGAACTGTCGGCTTCACCATGGCCTCCTGAACTGTCTGCTCCGCCATGGCTTCTTGAACTGTCTGGTCCGCCATGGCTTCCTGAACTGTCTGCTCCGCCATGGCCTCCTGAACTGTCTGCTCCGCCATGGCCTCCTGAACTGTCTGCTCCGCCATGGCCTCCTGAACTATCTGCTCCGCCATGGCCTTCTGAACTATCTGCTCCGCCATGGCCTCCTGAACTGTCTGCTCCGCCATGGCTTCTTGAACTGTCTGCTCCGCCATGGCCTCCTGAACTGTCTGCTCCGCCATGGCCTCCTGAACTATCTGCTCCGCCATGGCTTCCTGAACTGTTGGCTTCACCATGGCCTCCTGAACTATCTGCTCCGCCATGGCCTCCTGAACTATGGGGTGGGGGCTGGGGAGGGGAACTGTCTGCTCCGCCATGGCCTCCTGAACTATGGGGGCTGGGGAGGGCTCCTGAACTGTCTGCTCCGCCATGGCCTCCTGAACTATCTGCTCCGCCATGGCTTCCTGAACTGTTGGCTTCACCATGGCCTCCTGAACTATCTGCTCCGCCATGGCCTCCTGAACTATCTGCTCCGCCATGGCTTCCTGAACTGTCAGCTTCACCATGGCCTCCTAGTCTGCCTGCTCCGCCATGGCGCCCCGAATTGCCTGATCTACCATGGCTCCTTAGTCTGCCTGATTCGCCATGGGTCCCGGAACGGGTACCGCCCTGGAGGCCATCCATCCCTGTAAGTGTGTCCTGAAAGGCCTCCAGAGCACCCACCCACCGTTGACCTTCCGGGAGTGGGGTATAATGTCAGCCCTGTGTTTCCATGTTTCGTGTTTTCCTCCCCTCACGTGCTCCATGACCCAGTTTTCCCTCATGTTAAATTATGATCATTTGTTCCAGGTGTGTCTAGTTAATTATCCTCATTTCCCTGTGTACTTAAGTTCTAGTCAGTTCAGTCTGTCTCTGTCGGGTCTTAAATGTCATCTTCACGTGATACGTGTGGGTTCCCTTGTGTTGAAGAAAATAAAGTATATTATGCTTCTGGATCTCCTGCGTCTCCACGCTCCTTCATCTCCTCGTTCCTACACAGTAGGCACATCATGACACCAATACTGTCCTGCAGCGCATTAATGTCCCCACTAATTTCACGTTTATGTATGTGTACAGCACACTGTAAAGTTGAAATCTAGTGTTTGTGCTTAAAAAATTATATTGGCAGTTAGTTTGTAATTATTATATTCAAACACTAATAAGTTTGTAGTACTATTATGTAATTAGTACTATTATACTATTATAGTCTTTTGACTACAATTTACTGTACTTTGTTTATTTCTATATGTTTTGTACTGTATTGTATACTATTTCATAAAAACAGTATGCAGTTTACAGTGTAGACTGTTTTAGATTTTTAGATTTGTATATAATGGTTCATAAGGAAACATTTGACCTAACCATCAATAAGACATGTGATCATACAAATTCGTATAAATCAGCCACCAATTCGCCAAAACTTAAAATAGTTACAAACTGCCAAGAGAGGGTGTTAATGCTGATTTAAGATGCCAGATTAAACATTGAAATCATGTAGTCAGCCCAAATTAGCTTCAAACACATGTATGCGTGTGAAAGTACTGTAAGTGTGCTTATTTACAGTATAAATGAGAAAAAGACAAAGAGAGATAGAGAATAAAAGACAGAGATTAGCCATCACACGTTTTTGATTCCACCGCAGGCTCTTTCACCCCTTTGTGTTGCAGTTCTCTGGAGCTTCTGCTCATCTTTATGTTTTTAATTAAGACACCATTTTTCTATTCATATTTTTCTGTTTCTCTACTTCTGTCAAATGCAAATCATTGTCATATAGATTTAAATAGCACACTGCTAATTGTTTTCCAGTGTAGAGAATGTCAGAGCGGGCGGGGCCTACTCTTACCTGATATATTGATTAATACATTCATTGTAAATGCATTAAATCAGTCCTCATCCAGCGCTTATTCTGTTATATATCAAAAGGTCTGTCTGTGCTCTAATAACTCGAGCTGGTGGCAAAGTGCCGGCATCTGATAAATCACATTTGGATCTCGTCACTCGCGCAGACTGCCTGCAGAGAATTGATTAGTGGGTGACAGACTCTGTTTGCTACTGTATAAGTCTATCCTTTGGCTTTCTGGGGCTCAGGACCTACTCTCTCTCTGTACACTGGCTCATTTTAATGTCAGATACTGTAGCAGCGGATTGTGAGTAGATTTGCCCCTGCCAGCGATGAGGTTTATATGTCATAGTCACTCAATCAGGCTTATTTCTCAACTAATTTCAGCCTCTCAGATTAAATGATGCTGCCACAGCCCTTCAAATGCAGTTATTCAGCCAATAACATGAGCCTATTAGAGGTCGATGCAGTAGATGTTGAGTTTTCTTATTTTCCACAGACTGGAGAGGTGACATTCTGCCCTCTGGGCATAAATACAATGGCAGAGTGAGGCTGCAGTTCTTATACATCACATACATCTCAAAATCATTGCTTTAAAAGCATATTTAAGACATTAAATTTGAGTTGCACATTAAATATGTGGAACTGAGTCTTGACTAAATGACTCACAACTGTTGGCTGGTGTTTTATTCTTTCCTTATTTATAAAAGACAACATTTGTAAACACATGAAATTAAGGATTTCACGCTCTCACTCTGAATACTTACAAATAAATAAACTTTATCAATCAAAACAGAGGGTTTCAAATTTTCATAATTCTAGTTCATTTAGTTCAGCTTTACTGCGATTCAAATTTGAACAGGATAAACAGTCACATTTGTTTTATTAGCTCAAACATAGTGTGCTCTGTCCCAAAACCTAGTGAAGTGCCTTGCTGTCTACTGTCTACATAGACAGCTGCCTTCTAAAGAAAGATTTTCAGTGAAATTGAGAAAGTACACTAGCAAAATATACAAAATATGTAATAAAATAAACTTGAAATGTAGACTATTTTTTTGTAAGGGATTTTAGATCATGGTGCTTGTGTGGGAGATGCAGATTTGAGTCTATGAGCTGTATAACATTTGAGCTTGTACTGAAATACAGCCTCAGGGCTTTTTTCTGTGGTTTTCTAGTTGAGAAGGCAATGACCTTTGCCCTGCAGTCACAAGCCAGACAGACCTTGTCTGAAACTACTTATTAAATGTCAGTGAAGGGCATTTACACTCAGTTATTCAGGCATTTATTGTAATACTATCACTGTACAAAATTGTGAGTTTGGTTGAAGGTGTCATGCCTTATATTAAGACTTATATAACTAAAAGTAGTTTTTTTTTTTTTTTTTTTATATATATGATTCCGTTTTCAAGTGTCCTGAATATGCTGCAGTATAGAGGTACAGCATGAACTCTTCCCTGCACGACTTCCTCCAGCGTATCTGTTAATGAAGCGGGGCTGCAGAATCCCTCTGTTTAGCTTTCGTCTCACAGACACTGTTGAAGACATAATTGAGCGAGGTTGAGTCTCATGGTTCATACTGGTACTGTTCATTGACATTCTAGTGTTGTTGAACTGCTTAATCAGGCACATATGCAAAATGTAAGCTGTCAGAACTCCAGACAGAACTCTTACCAAGCTTTTTTATGCCACCATCACACCTCATGTGCTGTCAGAGTATAATAGCAACTTAACGATGTCAGCAGTAATAAAATATATTTAAATTTTAAATTTTTAATCTATCTATCTATCTATCTATCTATCTATCTATCTATCTATCTATCTATCTATCTATCTATCTATCTATATCTGTCATCTATCTATCTATTTCACTCTATCCATCTATCCATTTGCTCTGCATCTCTCAAGATTTAAACTAATCCATCTGATGTGATGTGACTCACTATCTGGTTCACTGTCATTAGCGTCAGAACATCTGACAAATTAGAAGAGGGCAGAAAAAAGTCACTAAACCTATGGGAAGCCACTTGATGTGTGTCTAGCAGAAGGTTCCTCTGAGAGCACAATACCAGCTGTCTCTCTCCACACTATCAGTCCATGTGTCTGATGATCGTTCCGTCAGGTGCTTTGAGATCTGTTGTTATGATGTCATGTTCAGATGAAAGAGGCCCGACTCCTACAGAGGTTTGTGTGCTGCAACAATGAGATCCGGCATTCAGTAGCACATCTGCTTGATGGCTTCAGAGTCTGGAAAATATTCAGCCCATTTAGGACCGCAGTGTTGCATCTTTTCCAGTCAATAGCCCTGTTTTGCACACTGTCATCTGCACACAATAGCAGGGATCATTTGGAGTCTTTCTACATTCCAGATGGGATGTTTCATAATCGAATCCTTATTTTTCTCTGTTCTGTTCATTTACGGTGTCCTTGGCGACGTGCCCAGGTATGAACGCTGTGAAACTGAAAAATGTGTTTTAATTGTGTAACAGTAGGTAATTGATTGTTTAGGCCACTATTAGTCATAGTTCAGAAGCTCTGCCGGGTTCTCAATGTTCAGTGAAACCTTTTGTGAACAACTTTTCTGTTGAACCAGAGTGCAACTGTTTATTAAAGTGTTTATTTGTACTTTTACTTCTAAAGAGCACAAGGTAGTTTTATGCTCTATTAGACTTTTCTAACAAAATGTGTTTGCCAGTAGATGTAATATGCTTTAGCAGATACTGGATGAACAGGAATGTGGATATATTTCCTGAAACTTTGTCCAAATAAAGTTTGGTTTCAGTTTACCAATAAACCCCCTTTTTTTTGTACAAAACAACAAAAGTTTGTTGTAATTCTTCACCAGTGAACATGAAATCAATCTTTTGTAATGGTTACTGTTTTTTTCTGTTGATGATTGATTGTTCATTTCTTCTCTTCTAGTGGTTTGGGGATCTAGTCACACCAGTTTGGTGGGAGGACGTTTGGCTGAAGGAGGGTTTTGCGCATTACTTCGAGTACATCGGTGCTGATTTCCTCTTTCCAAAGTGGAACATGGTGAGTTTTGCTTGTTGTTATTATCTTCTATAGATCAGAAGCAGTCACTGTAATAGTCAAGTATTTTTTTTTCTTAATTGTATCAACTATAACTTGGATGGAATGAGAAAATACAAAAGATCACAAAAGATTTAAATACATAATGTACACATAGTCATATGCTATATTGTGAGAGGTATATGGTTTTCAAGCTGTTCAGATGTCTGAATCACTTAAAATAAGAGCAATTCTTTAATGCTTTTCACACACATGAGATCTTGAGCATTTATTTTTGTGCCAAGATTTAACTCAGCAGAAAACATCAACCCTTTCACAGTTCATTTGAGTTACTAGTATCTATACTTTGTTAAGTTTTGGCTGCTGAATGTTGACAACACCCTGACATTGATTTAAATTTGGTTATGGTTTCTGTGGTTAAAATAATCAAATATAAATTGCTTTTTAGTTAATATGTAGAGTGTTCTCAAAATTTTGAACCCAAAATTAGCTGAAATAACGTTTTACAATGTGATGTAATGACAAGTGTGCGTTTGATCTTACTGTCAGTAGTGAATTAGCATGCCAAATGGGGGCATGCATGGACTGGATCATTATGAGCTTGTAAAGAACAAATTGTTCCAACTGGTTTAATGGTTATTATGAGCACAGTTTGAGTTTAACTTCTTGAGCATAAAGAATCATACGCTGAGCTGTGTTATCACACGCCTCTATTTCGGTCCTGCTTCATTGCCAGAGCAACTTATGGTGCTTCATCTTTTGTTGTGTTGTAATAAAACTTTAAGTCTAGTAATCTCCAGATCAATTATCAAAGGAGAGCTGTGAAATAATAGTGCCACAGATCAAATGATGAGCTTTTGATCATACTGCATTCTGACATGTTTGAATACTCTTACCTGAGCTAGTCACAAAATGTGCAAAACTTATTTAGTGGGAAAGCTACATTAGTATCACCACACCTCTGTGATAGTCTGAACTAATTTACTAATTTAGCCTCACAGAGCTGGAATTTGTGCTAAAGCTGCCATTGAAAAAACACTTGAATTCATGGCCAGCAGACATAAACTAGAGTACAAAATATGAATAAAAAGCAATGAAAAAAAGTCACATGGTCTAATGAGTCATCCACATTCATTTTCTACATCCAGATGGGTTCATGTTTGGTGAAAGACAAGGCATAGCTTCAATCCACAATCCTCAGCCTTCTCACAGGAGTCAATAGGTTCAGTGATTTTCTAAATGGCTGTTTAAACGGCCAAGAAATATGAGGTTATTTTACCAGACCAGGTGCGTCCAAACCATCATCTCATAATGTTCCTGTATTATAGGATGGCAAACAAATCCAGGAGTGTTTGTGAACACCAGTATGAAGCCAGACACCTTCCATGGCTTCTCCAGTCACTATATCTGAACATTATTAATCTTTTATGGGAATTTCTGGAGTACAGATTCACAATGAGAACAGGACTTCTTCCCCTAAAAAAGCTTTTTCTTTCAGAAATATGATTCCACAGTTACCATCCTGCAGTTCTTCTGAAGGAGTTTCTCTTTACTAGGATCTGGATATCAGTATATATTAAGTGTATTGATGACTGTCAATTTAATTAGTCTAGCATATGTATCATACATTATGATACAACACATTTTCTTGTTTGTTTAGGCCTCAATTTCTACATATCACTTACATTTCTTAATAAAATCCACTTTCAGGTTTGTTAAAGAAAAATCTACCTGATGAAATAATACAAGGACTAACAGTTCTCCCTCTACCCTTACCAAAAAGAAGTATACTTCAAGTTTATTTTATTAAGTATACTTACTGTAAGTAAAGTTCAAGTATATTTTTAAGTATACTTTATGTAGTAAGTATACATGTATCAGTGTACTAGTAGTATACTAGTAAGTGTACTATTTCAATTATATTTTGGTTTGGATTGGATTGGTTTATTTTATATAAAATTATACTCTGAAGTATACTTATAGTATAACGGTAGTAAACTGTGTACACAACTAGTTTACATCTATGTTTTTAATTTGTACTGCAAGTATACTAAAAGTGAACTTATAGGTATACTGATAGTTTACTAATTAAATGCTTGTAGCATTTTTATTACACTTTGAAGTACAGTCTCAGTAAACTACCAGTTTAGTAGTATTATACTGCAAGTGTACTTGCAAGTTTTCTTTAATTAAACTTTACAAACTATCTTAAGTGTCCTACTATGTCCCTATTTAGGTATTTATTTGTATGTGTTTTGTTATATAAATATCTGAACATACAAAACAAAAAAAGAAATAGCAAGGTATTTGCTTGTAAACAAAAACATTTTATTCTAGCTTCATGCATTCTATTTTATAAATACTTGAATGTGGGTAAGTTTCATAAAAAAAAAAAGGAAAAAAAAAACTATGAAAAAGGACTATGAATTGGATTCATAATGATAATCAAAACGTAGATGGAGTCGATCAACACCCCGGAGCTTGACAATCATTACATCTTCATGGGTCGACATTTCATTCCATAACGTTACACAGTTTTGATGCTGTTTTATATCTGAAGATCTTGTTAGGTTACATGTGGAAGCATCTGTTGTTTCAGTTTCTTTTTCGCTTGTGTTTTGGAAATTCTGTACAGAAGATGTGTAATAGCGCCCCATACTGGATAACAATAAAAACAAGGATTCCTGGAGTGCAAGTATAGCTCAAATACATTCAGACTTTTTTCCTAAGTATAAGTCAAGTATACTTTAAATGTTATTTTTAAGTATATTTCTAAAAAGTACATAAAAAGTAGACTGAAAGTATACTTTCCTACTTTTAGTTTAAAAGAAGTATACTAGTACACTTGAATAAACTTCTTTTTCGTAAGGGTAGAGCTGCTTTTGTTTGAGTGTAATGGTGTTAGTAATTAGCATAATGCTATTGCGGTCCAATTTTAGTGGCCTGTAATGCCATTACTGTGATGCACTCGATTGTAAAATGAAATAAGTACACAGGTCATCAGCACAACAAAACGTAACCCAATTTACCAATGTTTATGACACTGAGGGCTTCCAATGTTTATTACACTTTGCTATGAATTAGCAGTCATGCTGATTAAATCTGTTTGGATCTTCTAATCATGAGACACTTGAGTTTTATTGTGAGCTTGTGTGAAGATTATTGTGGGTTGCTGGTTATGACTCAGGCATGATGTGTCTTACAATGGACATAGTGTAAACTTATGCCAATGTATGTTAAGTTTAAGTGCTAAAAGCTGTTAAAAATACTAAATTACTAAGTTTGTAAAAATAAATAACTTATTTTTATTTCTCCAATTTGAATTACTACTTTTAGTTTACACCCTCACATTCTCATTCACATTCACATTCACATAAGGACCTTCCCATCCGTCTGTCAGAGTATTTCATACCTCTCTGATCCAAGCCACCTTGGTTATGGGGCATCAGCCAAGCAGAGAGACCATTTAGGGAATGTCATTTTATGGAGAAATTTTGTTTTGATGGAAACACTTCAGTACGCTGATAGGATGACCGTAAGCATTCCCCTACCAAAATATGGATGAAATTGCATGTTTCAGTCTAAACCAGAACTGAAAACTCACAAATGCACAGAGAAATGTTGGGAATGGATTTGACACGGACCTGTAATAGGTCATTAAAACAGCCTATAGGTTCCTTCACCTGCTCATAAGTACTGGACTGTTGGTTTTCCTACACTTTCTCACATCCATCATGCTAGAGATGCTTTCAGAGAGGTTTGGTTACCCATAAGGCACTGCCAGGCATCACTGCTGTCTCTGACTTTAAAGTGGTTGATCAGTGTGAAACGTCAGGTGCATTAACAGCAGGTGATGAGGTTGAGACGTTAATAAGCAGGATCTAAATGACGTATCATTGGACGTAAACACCTTGTTGAGAGCACATATGGGCCAGATGGAAGCTCTTCTTATTGCACTCATTTTATAGTGCACATTACGTGACTTGCATCCAATGAGCTCTATGTCAACAGCTGTTCTCTTTCTTTCTCATTCTGTCTGTTTCTCTGTATTCACATTAACCATAATGTTGTAAATTTATTTGAAGGCCTCATTTGCTATTGATTATATGTATGTATGCACATCAACCTTTGAGGCTCATATTAGTCTGGATAATAAAGTAACTGCCCATCAGAAAATAAGACAGATGCTAATAAGTCAGCTGTCACAAAGTGTTATCTTCTAGAAGACAACTTAAGTGCTGATATAAATAGCATGAGAAATTAGGACACTGATTTCAAGAAGTCTGTACTTTCTCTAAGATCTTCTCTCTGAAGTTAAATACAGTATGAGGGATAAATTATTGCAGCAGTCCATTATGCAAAACATGTTTCTTTTTTTATGTTTCACGAATATCTGAAGGTAACTGTACCTCAGATATAATTCTATTGAAGGAAATTTTACCCTTCATTAGCTGATCAAAAAGAAACTAATGGCAGAGCCGTCCAGCAGACACTTTGATCTACAAATATCATAAAAATTCACAGATCAATCTTAGTTCGGAAATCAGATACCTGTAAGTATTCTGTGTACTGATTTGTATGACTTTTCACTTTTATGTTAGTCTTTTTTTTCTAATGTAATTTCATTAATCTGCTTTTAGCAGAATGTCAGAATATAAAATGGAAATTTTGTTGAAACGATCAAGGTCAGAAATTAAACTTTCCATTAAGGGGCAATATTTACCAGAGTAATATATTTCCAGAGACTTTTGAAAGGGACATTTTCCCTATTAAATGTATATGTGTGTTTTATTTTTGGTGGCATTTTTACCCCAAACCCCCAATCATTTCCAACCCTGGAAGTAACCAGGATTGAGTTGGTTAGTAGAAAATGTCTTCTTATCCTGACATAAAACTATAATTCTAATGAACATTTGTTTCTTTATTCATTTCCGTATGTTGTTTGTTTGAGCTCAAATCCCTTGATTAAAATATCCTGCTCTCTTGGATTAATGTCTTCAATGGGATTCTTAATCAAGCTGCCAAAAGCTTTAATGGGCAAGAATTATTCATAATGATGGAGAATAAAGGTGTAATAAAACATTCAAAGTATCAAACCCAGACGTGTTTATAGCAGCTGATAGTTTGCTGGCTTTCTCTTAGTCACACACATTTATTAAATACATGGATGAGAAAATAAATAAAGAAAAATAATAAAAAGTTAATTTAATATAATTTTGAATTTGGTCAGTCAGTGCAGAGGTTTTGCCAGAGAGCCCATTATGAAGATGTTCTGGATATAAACCTGCAGTGTGATGCATTCATATATAATTCATCCATTTATATCATATACGGTAACTGGCAAACCACCACTTTCAAATGAGCAACAGGAAAACAGTGTTACTAGAGAAGCACATTTTGCTGAAATGTATAAGTGTTTGTGGTGTTACATTGATCAGGGTTCCTAAAAGGGGTCATATGATGCAATTTCAAGTTTTCCTTTCTCTTTGGAGTGTTACAAGCTGTTCGTGAATAGATAAGATCCCTAAAGTTACAAAGACTAAAGTCTCAAACCCAAAGAGATAGTCTTTATAAAAGTTAAGACTCATCCATGGCCTCCTAAAACACCTCGTTTAAACACGCCCCCACATGTCTACATCATGGTGTGCGAAGATTTGCATAACGCCGCCAAAATGTTCGCACAAAAAAAGAAGGCATGACTTTGATTCTCGTGATTCTCTAGATGTTGTGGAGACACTGTGCGTTTCATTGTGAAAGCGAAAATATTTTGTTTGGCCTTCCAAAAGTGGACACAACTAGAAATCAGTGGTTAAGATGTATTTACTACACTGTTCCAGAACAGTTCAACCCAAATATTCAGATGTGTGCTGCACATTTTATAAAGGACTGTTTCCTGAACCTGGGAGAGTAGACTACAGTGCTGGCTGTTCTGACTCACAGTCTGTAAGTATGTTTAAATATTTAAAGGATTTACCACTGATGATTCAAACGCAAGTTTTGAGAAGTGTAGAGTGCTTGTTATTTGTTGTTTCTCTGATTACAAATGCAGACATGGTTTTATGTTTACACAGCGCGATACAATGCAATGCACAAAAAGACAGTATAAGTCATTATAATCAGTAATTATGTCCCCACTGGATGCAACACATGCCTAGTTTGTAATGGGTTTTATTGGTTTTGTCTCATCGCATCGGGACACGGCATCACAGTATGGTAAGGGTGTAAGATTTCCGTCACATGCTTGAGGTATTCAGCCAATCACAATGTACTGGATAGCTGGCCAATCAGAGCACACCTTGCTTTTCAGACCGATGAGCTTTGTAAAAAACGACGTGTTTCAGAAAGGCAGGGCATAGAGGAGAAACAATAATGTACAGTATGTGGAAAATAATGTGTTTTTAAACCTTAAACTGCATAAACACATTACATTACACCAAATACACAAAATAATGTTCTTTTTAGCAACATTATATGACCCCTTTAAAATAGGAAATAACCTAGTATCAGAGTAACATCTTCTTCATGTGCTCCAGAACGACTGACTGTGTTTGAGATTGTGACTCTCTGCTGATCCACAGACACAGTGAATGATGAGGGTCTTTTTCATCTGACCTGAAACTTCTGCCTGTCTTTATAGTGAATCTTACAGGGAGACATTTGATCAGAGCAGAGAGACAGCGAGACCCTCTGCACAAATCACACACACACACACACACACACACACACACACACACACACACACACACATATACACACGCGAGACCAGAGAGATCTCAAAAATGAGTCGTGTTGGCTCTTGTGTGTCAGCAGTGAATGTTCATCGCATAAGTGGATTGTGGGAAGCTGCTTCAGATATAAAGGTTTCAGATGTGAGAAATATGAGCTGAATTTTCTCATAACCACTTTCTAATTTCATTTATAGAGCAGCTCAAAGTGATTTTTACTTATGAAAATAAAACTGAGGCTTTTATTTGACACTTTTATGTGTTTGACACTGTAAAAAAGAATAAAGTCTCTCTCTGTCTGTCACCCACAGGAGAAGCAGAGGTTTCTGACTGATGTTCTTCACGAGGTGATGTTACTGGACGGTTTGGCCAGTTCTCATCCGATCTCTCAGGAAGTGTTTGAAGCCACAGACATCGACAGAGTGTTTGACTGGATTGCGTATAAGAAGGTAAAAGAAGCTCATCAGCTCCTACAGGAAATGATTATAAACCTTTGCTATTGAGCTGAGCTGAATGAACTGGTTTAATCTCAAAATTGAACACAAAAATACATTTCAATGAATTTCACTTCTCTTTAATATGATCATCCAACAGAAGATGAACAATGACTTTGTAAAAGAGCAGTATTGTCAGTGTAGATCATTTATTTATGTCAGGACTTCACTTCATCGCTAAACTTTATCTTTTATTAAGTCCAATAAACAACTCTGTTTGCTCGTTATTTTTCTCCCAGCTAAAGACTTCTCAGTTTATCTTTGTGAATTGTAAATGGAGTTACGTTGTTATAAGCCTCTTCACATACACAAGAAAAACAGTTTAATTAAAAGCTTTGTTGAGGACTGGAACTGTAACACTGAGAGATTGTAAGGTTTTGTGTCCTCTGAGGACTTTAGTGGCACAATAAACATTTCATCTCAGACCAGACGACATCTAATTACCTCTTTCTCACTGGAACACACTTTAAATAACTCCTGTGCCCAAATATATCCTCTCATCCTGAACATCTGAAAGCCATTAAAGGCACAAATATAAGTTAAGTATTTTTTATGTCCTCTATCAGAGTTCAAACTCAAATAAAATCTTCCATTCACTGAAGATTTGAGTTTCTGCTTCAACTCTCCCTCCAGCTGTCAGTCAGCACAAAGCCAGATTCTGATTGGCTTTTGCTGTTCCTCACAGCCCCTCCCTCTGTTCCCTGCAGGATCTGTGGGGTTATGAACTCTGTCAGTCACACTGCAGTGATCCTGACACCCAGCCGTCCCTCATCACTTCCTCCTCACACTCTAAGGACTCTGATATCCCACAACACATCCCATAAGTCCTCAGTGCTAACAGGAAGAGACACTCATCACACAGACTGTGGAGGATGGGATGCGGAGGGATGGGAATTAGATGCTGTCAAATGAGCATGTCAAAATCACTCAAAGTCAAAAAGATATAAATTTATGAAACTGCAGAAAACAGCAGGATGAGTTTCATGGAGTCCTTGTTTAGACAAACCTTAAAAAAAAACAAAAAAAAAAACATAAAAAACCTGTAAAAAACAGAACACCTGCTAGAAAAGAGCAGGGCCATAATAAATAACTGAACTTTTATTAAATATTGTTTAACATTTTATGCTACATAAAAGCATGTTAAAATGTCAATTTCATTTCATTTCATTATTTATAAATTAAATCCAGTGTTGTAATTGCTAACCAAAAAGAAAACTGTTAAAAAAAACTAATTATAAAGTAAAAATGGAATTAAAATAATATAAAATATGAATTGTAGAAGATGAATTTAAATTTAGAAAACTTACAACTTTACAGCTTTTGAAATTATAGTAAAACTGAAATAAAAATTAATACATTTAAACAGAAATAGAACATAGAAATGCAAACCATTTTAAAAGATAATAAAAAATATATTATTAAATACTGTAATAGTATAATATAGTATATTGTAATACTACAATAACACTGCATAAATCCAGTAGCTCATAACCAGAAGTTCAGACCCAACACTAGAATTATGATTTTGACAGCTGTCCAGCTCAAATGACACATATTTAATAAAATACAAGGTTCACATTTTTGGTTTTAAAGCCTAGAATGTCATGAATGTCATGCCCCATTGACTTCCATTGCAAGCAGTATACTATAATTTCATACTACTGTATGTATATTTTGCGGATAGATTTGTGTGTAGAGCAGGTGTAAATGAGCAGCTTTTATTGAATGTGTTTTTCTGGTGTGTCTGCAGGGAGCCGCGCTGATCCGGATGCTTGCTAACGTCATGGGACAGCCGCTATTCCAGAGAGGCCTCAATGTAAGTTAATAGTTTTCTTTCATCTTTTCTCTTTGTGGTCACAGATGAGCTCAAACGCATGTACATATTACTTCTAATGTGTTATGAATATGTTTATAAGATTCTATTTATGAATTATACATTCTACAGCTTTGCAGCTTTAACAGGCATAATACCTAAAAAAACTTCTCAATTTATTCTTTATTATTTCTTTAAATTAAATAAATCTATATAATTTCGTTAAATCCTGTGAATAATATATATATATTTCTCACAGAAAAGTTGAGTGTGTTACAATTAAATCTCACTATGTAACACTTGAATATCTCAGCGAATGTTCAGTTCTCAAGCCTCCTCAGGCTGTTCCGAGTGTCTCGTATGTTTTTGCTACGAGCGTTTGGGAGATTATGCATCCGTGTCGGTTTACACGTGTTTCTTATCTTTAGAGCTACAACAGCTTGTTGTCGCGTCGTACTCTGCCATCATGCTTGAGGTGAAACAGTCAGACAAGTGATTAAACATGTTCATGTCAGAAATGAATTTCATATCTGAAACATTCACAATCAGAAGTTTTAGAATCATTGTCTGTGACAAACCAGTTTACAGAAACGCATCCACTGCATTAAAGCACATATATCTGATATTATGTAGACGTGTTGATGTCAGTAGGTGAACGTCCAGAGCTTTTATTTTGCTGTTTGTTTATATTCACACGGTCGTCTGCTCCAGCTGAAGTGTTTTTAAGTTCTCTGAATCTCTTCCTGTGTCTGTCTAGCAATCAGGCCTCCTCTGGAGTGAACAGCAGATCTATTTATGTGTTATTAGAGAGTATTATTCATTTTGTGGAAACCATATGGCTGCTACATGAAACTACATCCTGTAATGTGGTTAAAGGATCTGGGCAGTGAACAAACAGGCTGCAGTTTTGAATCCAGTGAGAGTCAATCTGTAAAGGAATAAATGTAAATGAGTTAAAGGTACAAATCCCTCCTCCTTTAACATGTGAGTTCACACAGTTTCAGAGCTGTAAGACACACATACTGATTCCTCACCTTCTAGATCCACATAAATCACTTTTCAAAACTCATTTCACTTCTTAATGCCTGAGATGCTGTCAACGATCAGACAGTTTCAGAGTTGTTTTCTGGGTTATTTTTGTTGTTGTGGTTCAGTGTTGCTGGAAGAGCAATCAGGTCATGTTTTCTGCAGAGCAACACATTTAATGCTTCATTTACAGATGTAACATCTGCACACACAAGCTTTATATCATAGTACAAATACAGTTTTATATCGTTTTAAAAATATTTTTAAAAGTTTTGTTTATCTTTTATGCACAGTATATTTGATCTTTTATAAAAATAAAACATAAAACAATAAAATTTCACAATAAACACAATAAAAAAAATTTCTGACTAGTACGTAGAAAGCAGAAAGAAACATAAAATTATTAAATAATTTATTTTCAACACGTTAATTCATTGATGAATTTATTTTCTTTGAAATTATTATTGTATTAATTAATCATTTAAAATAAAATAATTACATTTTACTATGTTATTGTTGTTATTGTTTTTTGTTTATTTATTATTTTCAACTTTTTTGTTGTATTAACTGAATAAATTTGTACATTATTATTATTATTGTTGTTGTTTTCTTTAAGCTTCTTCTTGTATTAATCAGATTAATCATAGTTTTCTTTTTATTTATGTTTTCTTTTCTCTTTTTTCCCCTTGCATTACATCATAGTTTTCACAGGAGAAACAACCTTACACATCTGCCCGTGATCCAGCTCTTCTCTCTCATCTGCTGTCTGTCTTTCTCTGTTCACTGAAGCTCATTTCATTCTCTCTGTGTCTGTCTTTTGCTCTGTGTGGCATCTCTTCTCCTCCTCGTGTCTCTGCAAAATTGAAGCAGCAGACAGTTGTGAATGCTGAACAGTTGAGAAGCAGCAGTGGGGTTTTAGTCTCGCCCGGACCACCATTAACCAACCATCTCTCTCTCTCTCTCTCTCTCTCTCTCTCTCTCTCTCTCTCTCTCTCTCTCTCTCTCTCTCTCTCTCTGATGATGTTTATGTCTTCTTCACTGGTAAATGGAGGATGGGCTGGTGATGCAGGAGGATGAATGTCTCTTATAAAAGAAAAGAGGGAGTCATAAATGAAGTCTAGGGCTCATAGAGCTGACTGGAGTGATGAAGCGCTCCCGTCTCATTTACACACACTGCCCATCACTTTTAAAACCACTTTCAGATGGATCATATTATGGGATGTAGGAAATATTCATTCCGGCTTGAAATGTGCAAAGCTTGACCTTTGAATAGCAGAGGACAAGTGTGCTCCTGCCCTGAAGAAATAAAATTCAGTGTGTTACAGTCCATCTTCATCCTCTGGATGTGATTTGGAACCGCGGGAAGCTCCTTCCCTGGATTGTGTGCTTCATAGTCCTGTTTGTCTGCTCTCAGCGGGTTCCTGACTTGGAGAATGGCAGTCTGTGAGAATCCCTGCGAATGTTGAGAGCTAATAATTGGTTCTGAACAGAGATGAAATAGCCAGATACTCCTCGATTCAAGTTTCCAACATTCTGGAAACAGAGAAGATCCATTTTCCCATCTTCCTCTTTTTCTCTCTTATGGGAACTGTCAGTATCTCTGTCTGTCTCTGTGTGATTGATGGGGAGAACAGGTAAACACAGCACCTCACCAAACAATCTACCTTCATTGTCTCCAAATTACTTTCATATGCAAGAAAATTGTAGACATATTTCTTCTTGTATTACTTTTGAGGGAACTCATTCAGTTGGATGAATAATGAATTATTTATGATCTGCTTTGACTGTTGTGGTGAAGGCTCTTGCCGAAAACTTGTGTTTTAGCTCCGGGGGATTTGCATATCGAAAGCGATCAATCTTTTGTCTCCCTTTGTAAGTAATTTGGCTTTGCAGAATCAGAAATCAAAAACGAATGTGGTTATAATATCTGATGAAAGAATGTTCAGGATATTATTCTGTTCTGAAGAGTGTCAGAGTAACGTCTCGGTTACATATGGTAACCCTTGTTCCCTGAAGGAGGGAACGGAGACGTCACATCCCAATTCGTCGGTCATCCGACGTAACATCAAGAGTGACCGACTGAAAGGGAACTAGCCAGTGCTAATTAGAGTAAATTACTTACATATACGGCCATCCCACTGGAATATGTTGAGTTATGAAATGAGTCTTTAGATCTCTTCCCAGCTGTTTATATAAGCAAAAAAGTCAAATGACCATGTCCTTTATTTAAGATGCATATTTATTAATAATAATCAATTAAAATATTAATATTAAATCAAAATGTAAGGTTTGAACTAAAAAATTAATTTTATTTTGAAAAAAAAAAGAAAAAAAAAAAAAGGTTGTAACAACATTTTAATAAGTTGGTCCAAAGTATGTATGTATGTATTTATTTTTACTTTTATTTTAGACTGATGTTTGGCATCATAAGTACACTCTCATCATCAAGCTTTTCCAAAAGGTAAAGAGCAGCATTATGCTGTCTATTAAAATACCTTGGCCAGTAAATAAACAAATAAATAAATACTTACATGCATACTAAAAATAAATAAATAAATAAATAATATAAATAAATACCTTAGATAACTTAAATAAAATAATATAAATAAATTAACTTAAATAACTTAAAGTGCCCCTATTATGCCATTTGTAATGGTCCTAATATTGTTTTGGGAGTCTCCTACAATAGGTTTACATGCATGCAAGGTCAAAAAACGCTTTTGTTTTCTCAAAATATGCATTTAATATTACCACATTTTCCAACGATTCTTAAATGATTTGTTTGAAGCAATTCTAAGATTCAGTCTCTCTAAACCCCTCCTTTCCGTGAACCTGCTCTGCCCTGATTGGTCAGATGGCCCAGTCTGTTGTGATTGGTCTACCACATACAGCACATGTTGGAAACCATACACCCATTGCCATAGTTCCATATCTTGAACGCTCAATAGAAAATATAAACATCTATTATTTATCACGCTGACAGGTTGTGGTTCAGTGGAGCTAGTTGGTCCGAATAAACTGGGTACTGAGCCATTTTTCAAGAGAAGTGTTTTGTGAATCCCCGATATAAGAGAAGCAGTCGTCAGTAAAATGATGGGAACACAAAAAAGATTGGGGTTGATTTATACACTCCATGATGTGTAGCCGTCGGAAGTGGGATTCAAATTCCCAACAACTCGTTTAGGCTGTTCAGAGTCGATTCTTTGTTTTGGGAGACAATAACTTTATTTATTGTGCACTTTTGGTTTCACAACTTTACATTCACATACAGCTACATTACACACTGCATCAAAGGCCATATTCAATATGGCATAATAGGGGCACTTAAAAAAAAAAGTCCTCAGAATTAAAATGGACTATTTTACCCAATATCTCTATGTGCATCATGTTACAAAAACTATATGTAAACAGTAGAAAGCTGTCAGGATTGCCTTCTTCCTGTCTCAATATAAGAGCTTTTGGTCACTAAACAGTGGTGGGTAACAACATATTCATTGAAATACACATTTTTAGGCCAAGCAGACTGGAAAATGTCAAGACCAACATAAAATGGATCGTGGCTGCTATGCAAATTTATGCAAATGAGCAGAATGGGTATTTCATACAGCACATTCAGCAGGCAGTTTCTACCTACTGAATGAGACTGGATTGCAGGGATAGTGGTCAAATATAGAATGAAATGTACTTACACAAGCACAAAATGCAGCAACTGAGCAATCAGTGTCAAATATTCATAATAATAATAATAAAAATTATTCCAAACTTCATAGTACCGCTTTTCCGAAGGATTTCAGCCTAGTAGCTTTTATTTATTTATTTGTTTGTTTATGTGGTTGTTGGTTTCAGAATGGTTACATCACAGGAAATGTTTTACTTTAAGGTGCAAAATATTATTTTAATTAACTAAATAATTAAAATTGTAATAAGTAAATAAATATTTAAATAACTGAAAATGTTTTTTTTTTATATGATATAAATAATTTTTTTTATTTAAATTCAAGCTAACGTATGGGTGAAATTGAAATTATATATATATATATATATATATATATATATACTGTGTATATATACACATTTATATGTATCTTTATTTGGTACAGCTGTTCAATTTCTTGGTAACACAAATTGCTAATCGGTCAATCACATGGCAGCAACATAATGCATTTAGGCACCTAGATGTGGTGAAGACGACTTGCTGAAGTTCAAACCGAGCATCAGAATGGGGAAGAAAGGGGATTTAAGTAACTTTGAACGTGGAATAGTTGTTGGTGCCAGACGGGCTGGTCTGAGTATTTCAAAAACTGCTGATCTACTGGGATTTTCACACACAACATCTCTAGGGTTTACAGAGAATGGTCTGAAAAAGAGAAAATATCCAGTGAGCGGCAGTTGTGTTGATGTCAGAGGTCAGAGGAGAATGGGCAGACTGGTTAGAGATGATAGAAAGGCAACAGTAACTCAAATAACCACTTGTTACAACCAAGGTATGCAGAATACCATCTCTGAATGCACAACACGTCGAACCCTGAAGCAGATGGGCTACAGCAGCAGAAGACCACACCAGGTGTCAGCTAAGAACTGGAAACGGAGGCTACAATTCGCACAGGCTCACCAAAATTGGACAATAGAAGATTGGAAAAATGTTGCCTGGTCTGATGAGTCTCGATTTCTGCTGCAACAGATGGTAGGGGCAGAATTTGGTGTAAAGAACATGAAAACATGGATCCATCCTGCCTTGTTTCAACGGTTCAGGCTTCTGGTGGTGGTGTAATGGTGTGGGGGATATTTTCTTGGCAGACTTTGGGCCCCAATTGAGAATCGTTTAAACGCCACAGCCTACCTGAGTATTGTTGCTGACCATGTCCATCCCTTTATGACTACAGTGTTCCCATCTTCTGATGGTTATTCCAGCAGGATAATGCACCATGTTGCAAAGCTCATAATTATCTCATACTAGTTTCTTGAACATGACAATGAGTTCACTTTACTCAAATGGCCTCCACAGCCACTAGATCTCAATCCAATAGAGCAGCTTTGGGATGTGGTGAAATGGGAGATTCACATCATGGATGTGCAGCCGACAAATCTGCAGCAACTGTGTGATGCTATCATGTCAGTATGGACCAAAATCTCTGAGGAATGTTTTTAACACCTTGTTGAATCTATGTCTTGAAGAATTAAGACAGTTCTGAAAGCAAAAGGGGGTCCAACCCAATAAAGTGGCCAGTGAGTGTATACAGTATATATATACATCTGACTGATATGGTGACTAGATATATTTGATACTCCTCCTGCCTCTTGCTGTGGCAGTCAGTGGAACACATCAGTGTCAAAATAATGACAACACACTGTGGCGGCACATGGTCACATGGTCACTTCGGTTCAGCAATAACTCTATTGATGGAGGAGAGAGAGAGGAAGAGGAATTGCTCTGGTTTAAAACAGATTCATCAGGATGCTAACGTGAGTCTGCTTCTGCTCCAGACTCAAATCCCAGACTTTCAGAGAGCTCAGCAGAGCATATAGAGAGATGGAGGCCAGCTGGACTGGGTCACGCTTTCAGGATCCCAATGTAATTTGCTCAGACCTCTCAGCATGACGCCTGTTCACATTTCAACAAGTGCCACTTTTGATTTGATTCATGAAGCAAAGGCTGAAATAATTGTCTTATTAAATGAATAGTCTATCCCAAAATGAAAACACGCCCATGGTCTGGTCACACTCATGTCTTTAGTTCTTCACTTAAAATCTTCCCCTCTTTAAGATGTCACTGAAGCTTTTGCACATTCAAACAAGCTGCATCACAATAAACACAAGAGCCAGTGAAGTTTGTCTGCAGTCTCTCCTTATTTAATGGTGTTGAGTGCTGGCATCATTATTTAAAACTGTGAAAAACTGACCCTTTTGGTTTGTTTATCACACAAAGATAGTTTATGACTTCAGAAGAATTTAAATATATTCATAAAGAATACTTTTATGGTAGCATCCACTGATTATTGTATGTTTTTGGTGTATTGAAAAGAGCAACCTGGACTGCAGATTATCTCCATTTGTGTTCTACAGAAGAAAACATTTTATTTATTCATTTATTTTTATTTTTGATAAGTATCCCTTTATAACAGTATAAAGGAAGTTAGAAACCAGTCTGTTGCATGTCACATGCAGAGGACATGCTGTTTTTTGACAGCTTGTTCTCTTGACTCCAGCAACAGGAAGCGGATTACAGTTGATGGGTTTATTGCTCATGGTCACTCAAGAGTTATCGAGGAATCTCATATACAGCAGGGAAAAGGCTTCTCACCAGATGTTCTTATCAGATGAATGTAAATGTGCTCTCCAGGATCAGACTCCTTCTTCGTGTCGCCTGTATCACTGAGACTGCAGGGCCAAACAGACACACTGATAATGTAGCGTTTGGTGTTTAACAGATTAAAGTCTGTTAGCAGTGAAATGAACACCCACCAGTGTCTTAGCTTCAATAATACACCACAATACAGATATTACAACCACTTTTCTATGCAGATTTGTCTGTGGTTGATGTTGAGGCACTTTTTATGTGTTTCTCCTGTTCAGTTTTGAAAAAATTAACAGGAGAAACACATAAAATGTATTTAAGCAGTAAAAACTTCAACACTCTTAAAAAAAAGGTATATGCTAATCTTATTCATGCACCGTATATAAGCATGCTTATTTTAATGTGAGCAGTTTGACCATCATTTATGTCCTGAAAGAAACTCCTGTAAATCATATTGCTGATTTGTATGTTACTCATGACACACTGATGCAGCATCGACTCGAACAACATAATCAGCCTCTAATTGGCCTCCTTATGGTCCTCCTTGAACTGACAGCCAATCACACCCAAACATCTGCTGCTAATTTGCATACAATCAACATGAACTGAGAGGATTAGTAATGTTATTGTTTGGGCTTATTTGGTTTCCCAAGTTCACCGTTCCCATCCAAGTCCAATTTATTTCTCTTCCAATATTGATCTCTGTCTCTGTCTGTTTGCAGGATTACTTGATGACGCACATGTACGGGAACGCTGCGAGAGATGACTTGTGGAACAAATTCTCTGAGGTGAGATTTCACGCATCTTCTGGGTGTGAGACCTCCATCCACGAGCAGGAATCAGTGCTGGGGTCAGTCAGTGTTGAGCAGCTAGTGAAACTGTGTGTGTTCAACCTACTTAAATTCACCCAGTGCATCTCCTGCAGGCAGGTGTTTAGAGATTCATGCGCTGCATATAGGTCAGAGGCCATTAAATAGCTGCATATCATAAGCTGTGCACAAATTTAGGCCAATACACCACCTACTCACATCGATGCATTTGGGTTTTATGGAACGGCTACATGGGAAAGAGTTTGATATGGAGGCTGGTTGTGTTTGATAGTCTGCTTTTACACTTGAGGTTGCACTTAGAATGGAAATGCTTTCTAAAGGAGAAGGTCACTATTGATCCAGAAATCTGATCACTAAAACCTGCTAAATGTAAATGTTCACAGATACTGATAATAAAGGCTTGCTGCTGCTGATTCTGGTGATTTTAATTAACTTATAAATTACTTGAATCTTAACAGATCCGATTAGTGAAGTGTCACATAATTGCTGACAAGCCTAATGAGTCTCTCAGATTAAACATGAGCATCTGCCCTTCAGCTCAGGTGTAGCCAAGAATAGTGAACATGATTTCACCAAGTACAACATGTTCCTGGATCAACATCCTTGTTGATCCTGGAACAACATTCCAATCAATCAATCAGAATCGAGGGATAAGTTTTCAAGAAATTTCAGTTTTAGGGTTACAATCAGGGTTAGATGCTTCTACACCTTGTTATTCACCAATCATTTCTCTCAGATTTTAGAAATAAATTATGAGTAGGGTTAGGATTAGGGGTAGGGATTGGGTTAGGTCTATATTTTTGGACAGTAAGGTTGATCCAGGATCAACAAAAGTTGTTGATCCAGGAACATGCCTTACTTGGCAAAATCACAGCGACCAGCCAAGAATAACCCAAGAAAAGAGTTGAGTGCCCACCTCTAAAAAGTCACAATTACTTTTTTAAAAAAAGTTTATCGAGTGGCAGAAACGGGCTTCCATACCCACCCCCGAGAGAAACATCAGGTATTTTTCCTGTTATCTGCTAATTCAGTTTCTCTGTCTTTTACTAGTACCATAAAAGCTTAGCAACCACATTGTTACTGGCAGACTTCATTTCCCATAATTCCTTTAGTTTAAATACCAGAACAACAAATGCTGCAATGCCAATGCAAAGTTCCTAATTATTTGGATGGAGGTATCAAGTAAGGGTATCACACATCTAACTGATGAAATGCAGCTTAAGACATATTTGGTCAGATAACAATATGAACTGAAGCTGGACACGTGGTACTACAGGATGCTAATATGTTAGCTCACCTGTACAGTGCAGTTATGAATAATGCAGACTTAATTTTAAAAACCATAACTATCTAATATGTAAAATTAAAGCTTTTTAAGAGGCACATAAGGAAACAAAAAGGTTAATTAAGAAACTTAAAATAAGAGCCAGAGGATCTGTTAGTGACTGTGAAGTAAACGGTTGTAGCCAACAGCCATAATCCAACTTAGTTTAAATGTGGGTTCAAGTCATCAGGTCACAGCACAGAGATGTGCTTTTAAAGTCAGTAAACTTTAAAGTCAGTAAAGTCCCCTCTCACTCGTCTCACAAAGTGTCATGACTTTAATGAGAGTACTTTCAAGCGTAATCTCAAAGTTATTATAGTTTGTAATGGAACAGCAGGACATTTAGCAGCTATCAGCGTCATATAAAGCGTTTTGTCATTCACATTACTCTCCAAAAAACCAGCTGATGGGCGCTTCTTCATTTTCTCTTTCAAAAACAGAATGTATTTAAAGGTGAACTTATGTGAAGGGGCCGGACCTGGACCTCTGTATCCTCTCAGTGGCCGTGTTTGTCAGACACTGATGAATTTAGCTACATTAACAGTCTGTGACAGCCCATCATCTAATGAATACTGATATGCACTGTGTTCATTAGCTATTCATGAAATCCAATTTGCTGCAATAATCTGGCAGTGCTTAGAGCCCACAAAGCCCTTTGTCAAACTCACGACTCGTCGCCGGACCGGCCTTCACTTCCTTTAATTATATCCACCAGGGCAAAGGTACAGTAGCTTCCTGAAAGCCGTCCTATAGAAAATGATTCATAAATGTAGGAACATCAACTGCCATCATCAGTCTCTGTAGAGCCTCTTCTCTATGCACACAGTCAACAAAACATTGACAGCTGTGAGAAGTCGTCCGGTTTCATTTGGCATTTTTTTTAATAGCCGAGTCATCTCATGCAAGCTTAGTTAGTCTCAGATTTAAATTTTCATAATGGTCAGAATCATCTGCTATAAGCAAGAGTGTCCCAGTTACACTGGAGAAGGGAAGTGCACATACTTAGCTGATCTAGTCAGGTTGATGTTTGCAGAATGCAAGAGAGCCTGACAGAGCACTTTTATTTCCCACGGGGTCTCCACAACACACTGACTCACACAACACTGTAAATCTCCACCGGTTTACAGCCAATTTTTAAAGAAACTACCGATTGACCCCGGGAAACATGAAATGCTGCACCTCTTTAAAATGCAGTGAAATTAAATGATGGAAAATATCTATGAAGCCAATGACATTCGCTTTGATCCAAAACCTAGCAAGCTGCCTCACTGTCTGCAGACATCTGCGTTAAGACTGAAGTTTACTCTCAAAATACTGACTTTACATGCATGCTAACAAGGATGCCAAAGACTACAGCCTCTAACTTCAGTCATAGTGCACCTGTTTAGGGCTGGGTAATTTATGGACAACATTTTTTTCTTAATATTTTGAATGTTTCTAGATGTGTTTACAATGTTTACAAAACCTACTGCATTGAAAAGTAAATGAAACTCCATAAAACATTAAAATGCCCCTCATACAATCAGAGAGCTTAAAAAAAAAAATCATACAGAAAACTGCCTGTTGTCCACCACGCTGAGCCATTTATAGTAGCATTTTCAAAGAATAAGGAGGAACTGTGTAGGCAGTGTATTGCCTTCAGGGACAAAAGTCATTAATGAGCCGTGAGATCCAATTTGATGTTTTACTTCTTTAAAATAGGAGGAGCATCTTCCTCTGAAGAAATCAGACTCAAAAATCTAATTCTGCTCTTTTACAAGCGTTGGTAACTCAAAATTGCCTTGTGATGTTTCTGCATATGCAGTTTAAGAGAACAGTGAAGTTTAATCACCTTTCACTAAGAGTTTTTAATTAAAAGTCCTGAATGGGTTTTTATTTCACCCTTGGCTCATTAGAAAAAACATACCTCTACCTACATTTTTGCAAAATTTCAGATGTACCTATATATTCAATTCACTGCAGTTGAAATGAGCACTAGTGGTTTTTATTCCTTTTCACACAAATTATGGTTAGAGTTATCAAATAACAAAGACTTCCACAATACTATGTTATGACCTTAAAACACATAGTGCATGATTTGTAAACTTATTAAAGGGGTCATGTGATGCTGCTAAAAAGAACATTATTTTGTGTATTTGGTGTAATGAAATGTTTATACGGTTTAAGTAAAAAAAAAAAAAAGGGTTCTCCACATACTATACATTATTGTTTCTCCTCTATGCCCCGCCTTCTGAAACGTGTCGATTTTTACAAGGCCCATCACTCTGAAAAGCGAGGTGTGCTGTGATTGGCCAGCTATCCAGTGCGTTGTGATTGGCCGAATGCCTCAAGCTTGTGACGGAAATGTTACGCCATTATGATGCCTTGGCCAGCTGGAGCGACGAGACATCAAACCCATTATAAACGTGATATAAACATGATTTCTAGTCGTGTCTCCTTTTGGAAGACAAAAACAAAGTAGTTTCACTTTCTCAGCGAAACAGCGTCTGAGAATGGTGCTGCAGGTGGATTCTACGAAGGAGCGTAACTTGGTCTTGCAGCAAACACATGTAACGACCACGGGCTGGACTCCGCTTCATCCACGGTGAAAGCCGATTCAGCAATCCACAGTGCAAAGTTGATGTATTTTCTCAGCAACCAGCACGGATCAGCACCAGGCATGACGAAGCGGATATCACCCTCTTTTGGAAGGCCAAACAAAGTAGTTTCGCTTTCACAGTGAAACACACAGCGTCTATACGACATGTAACAACAATACTACAACGAGAATAAAAGGTACACAGTGAAACGGGTGAACATCTCAGCGTTTGCAAATCTTCCCACATACTGACATAGATATAGTTTTTAGAACGAGCCGTTTCAGGGGGCGTGGATGATTGTTAACTTTTATAAAGAATATCTCTTGGATTTGAGACTTTAGTCTTTGCAACTTCACAGATCTTCTTTATGCGCCAAGAGTTTGTAACACCCCAAAGAGAAAGGAAAATTTTAAATTGCATCATATGATCCCTTTAACTCAATCCACTTACTCTTTCAGATACTTATCTATTTACTTGGCATCTTTTACTCAGACAATCTGTATGTGTATGATGTGTTTGGATGTATATATTTTGTTTCACAGGCCATGCAGCGGGAGGGAAAGGACATCAACATCACGCAGGTCATGGACCGCTGGACCCTGCAGATGGGCTACCCTGTCGTCACCATCAGCAAGAACGACAGTCTTGACAACAGTGTCACCATCTCACAAGAGCACTTCATTTATGACACGGACGCAAAGATCCAGAATCCTGAGCTGTTCAACAAAAGGTAGTCTGCCATATGTCAATCGTGACAGGTTGTTACATGAAAATGAAACACCATCAGTCAACTGACCCCTTGACATTGATTCTCCATGAGCTCATACATCAGAAATCCACCATAACATATGTAGCAGAGGAGTGTACGTTTGCCGAACACTGCAATACTGAATAATGTAAAAAGCCCACAGTCAGTGATTCTCCTCCCAGAATTCAATGAAAGTTTCCTGTGATCAGATCAAGCTCAGACAGAAAAAAAAGATTCTACAGTAGAGAAGAAACCATTTTCATCAAAAATGAGATTAAACAATAAGTTATTTTGGAAGAAATACAGAATAATAGACCATGTGGAAATTATAAGCACAGCTAGACAGTTAAAGACTAGCCTAGTGCCCCACAACAGCATAAAGACCCAAAGGATTTCCTCGCTTCCATCCAAGGGATGTGAACAGTTTATTGCTTATAAAGCATACCTTTAGATGACTGTCTTTGTTGCCCCTGCTAAGAAATAAAAAATAGGGTTTTCAGTGGCCAGTCAGCTAAAACCAGTAAACTATCTTAGGCTGGGTTAAGATGTTTTTAGCAGGAAAGTAAGGAATGACACAATTCTAGTTCATATTTCACAACATGTTCACGTTCACAAGCTATCAAGCTGCTATTAACTGAGCGTTTCATTTATTATTAGCGACCCATGCTAACCCGTCACTGCCACATGCTGTTTGGCACCCGTCTGCGTCGTCACGGAAAACTGCGTGTGTCACTGCCAGATAGATTAGTTTAATTCTTCGTTAGAGTGAGATGAATAATTCAATATCGCCTCTGATCCGTTTTAGAAATCCTCCTTTTGTTTTGGATCAGACACTGTTAGCGGCACAAGAATTGAGTCAAGAATTGAATTTTAATGCTGTACTGTCAGTTTGAGAGTGTGGTGTGTGGTGTTAGGCCGTATTGCCATTTAGATGGTGACAATCTTTCTTAATTCAAGAACAATATCAGTGCAAAACACCTGCAATTTGAGGAAATTAGCTCTTGAGTTTGTAGCATGTAATCTGTTTGGAGTATTTTGAATGTGGTTTTCTGACTATAGGTGGTTAATAATGGAATCTGTTAGTTAGAAATAGGAGATAATAATCATAATTCTAGTGAGATTAAAGCATCATTTTTGTCATCATAAACATATCTGAAATATCATCTGCAAGTAATCAAAGGCTTCCTGCTTTTACGCTCTCCATATCAAGCCATCTGGTGTCATAAAAATGAAACATGCAGGTAGAAATCTGTATGTTCACCTCTTTCCGGAGTTCATTTGTTCAGAGCAGACGAAGCCACCTTCTTTTGAATGTCTCCTCCTACATGAATGTGTTTTCTGAGTGCGGCGGTCTTCTGCAGAGGCGTTCAGAAGCAGAACTGCTCCAAGAATCAATAGCAAAGCTGTGTTGCGAGTAGGGGGCGTATCTTTCCTGCTTTGCCCCTCAGAAGGGTTTTCTGCTGAGTACCAGACAACCTGCCAGAATGCAGGGGGATTTGGCACCTTTGTAAATGCAGTGTAACACCTTACTTGAGGGTTTAAGCCAGCCTAACAAAATGTGCTGACAGAAACATTGGCTGCAACAAAAGGAAAACAGAGAAGGTCAGTTTGAATGTATTTTACACTCCTTCAGTATGTTTCATGTCCACTACTCATAGAGGGTCCACAGTCTGTCTGGAGAGGTACAAACTCCACAAAAAATAAATAAATAAATAAATAAATAAATAAATAACTGCACATTGATATTCTGTTAAAGCAGCTTTATAATCCAGTTTGCAAAGAGCCACACACTTGATATGCTAATTCAATTCCTCTTTCAAACTTGCATTAAAGGAATCTTTTTGGATTAAATACAACTTCAGCTGTACTGACATCATCTTTGGTCTGTTATTTATTTCCTCAGTATTTAATTTTGACTTGCCTGTCAGTTTGTAAAAAAGAATAGAAAACATGTTGTGATACTTATAGTTGAAGCCTAGCATTCTAAAAGTAGCTTATGTTAAAAGTTTTTTTTTTCTACAAAGGATGTTGTATAGGTCTTGTAATTTTTATGTAATGCTAAATGTTTCTTTGAAAATTTCACAGAAGCTCACAGCTACAGCTGATCCGATCATTTACATCAGTTTATTAGCATATTTGCAGTTAGCTTATAAAACTTGCATTTATTCAGGGCCACAGTTTTCCTCTTCATTATAAAACCTCAGGATTAAGTTAGAAGTTAGAAAGTGGATATAAGGTTAAATCTAAAATGGTCACGCTGTTCTTCAACACACCTCATCTGAAATCATCAAAGGACCGTTTGCTACATCTAAGATAGTTCTGCAGATCCTGTGCTTATTTTCACCAGTGTAAAAAGTGTAGAGCTGAACCGTTGCTTCATTAACACCTTTGCAATCTTTGTATCTTACCTGACTATTTGGATTTTCACAGCACAGATTTTATGCTGAGGTGATGTTATAGAGAATATAAACAACTTATTAGCGCTTGAAGGCACAAATTAATTTTCTCATTGCAGGCTGCTTGACTGTAATGGGGACGTGCTGTTACTCCTGAGAATTCTTTTACAGGTGGATTATAGAGTCTTATTTTGCAGGTATGTGTTGGTCTGCTTGAGGCTGGTGTGTAACTGTGTCAGACTAATTTGTGACTGAAAGTTCAAGGTCACATGGTGATGATCGGATCCCCACAATGAAAGAACATCATTAAGATTCTGACAATAAAACTGTCACTCCTATTGTTACTATGAGGAAAATGTTCTTGCTCAAGTTAGATACTTCAGTGATCCTTGTTGAGAAATTTGATATATACTGAATGAATTCCTGGTGTTCCAGAATTCCACCACCAACCTCTTTGTTTAGCAGATGTTTAGTTCAATATCCAACAAAACCCAGTCTTTCTTATGTAGCCCATCCAGGAGAACATCTTTATCTTCTTTTGTCCATTTCTTCGTGGTCTCAGTGGTTTCAAACCACTGCTGGATGATTGACTGAAAGTCTAAACAATCTCAAGCTCAACACAAACTCCAGCATGTGTGAATCCATGGAAGATTTCAAATGAAGACACTTGTGTTTTTTCCTCTCTTCTGTGCAGCCGGTGTTGGATGTTGGATAAAAGTGTTGTGAGGATCTATCGCACATGTTGAGCTACAAAAGCCCCCAGTGACTCATTATAGACTGCAAAAGCCAGCCGTCCCTAAAGAGAGCCTGAGATATTATCACACCCGCACAGAGAGACAGTGAGACTGAGACCTCACATCCAGTGAGAGAGAGAGAGAGAGAGAGAAAGAGAGAGAGAGAGAATGCTGGTTAATCACAGTAAATTTTAAATGTAGACACATTCAGACCACAGCTGTTACTCTTTTACAGTGGTAATAAAGTGCTAAAGGCTTAGGAATTTCTCGGTAACACTTTATAATAACTTTCATTAATAAATCATTAACAAATATTATATAATGCTTAATGGATAATTACTTAATATATATTCAAAAAGTTAGAAACGTGAGCTAATGTGTTTGTTAATGTTTGCTAATAAACTTATTAAACATTAGATAATGTTCAAACAAATCATTATTTCATGTAAGTTAAAATGCTTACAAATGCCATTAAACTTTAAATTCCATATATATGAGAATATATATTAGCTAATGATCTGTTAACCATTATATAATGTTTGTTAATGATTTATAAATGAACGTTATTATAAAGTGTTACCAACAATTGAACCTCAGGTAGGAAACATTGCTTTTTTCCATAAACATAACATGATGCCCTCACGTCCCATCTCACACTTTACTTATCTACTGCAGAGGCTGAAATCTTGATTCGTTTTTTTAGCTAAAGCTCTGGGCCATAACACAAAGTTCCTGAGGGATGTAAATAACGATGATGATAACAGACGCTTCCATAAATGAACATAAACATGAGCCACCAAATTACCAGCCTGTGGAGAACTTTAATTTTCTTTTGCTTTCTTCTCTTGTTCAATCCCACTGATGAACAGAGTTTTATGTAAATGTATCAGTGTGTGGTTTCATCTGAACACACACAGATGCTTCTGTTATCACTGGAATTCATAAGTATTGTTATCAGCGCTCTTCTAGCACAGAATCTCTCTCTATAGTGCCCTTACAAACATACGCATTTAAATACTGTTTCCCAGCAGGATCATATTGCTTCATCTTATGCATAATGCCTTTCTGACTGTGCTATAGTTTCCTCTGTGATATACTGTAAACTTTCACCCAGTCTGCTGTATCCATCGTTTTATTAACTATTTTTTAGTCAGTCTTTAAACAGAATCCTCATTTCGGCTTATTCAGACGTAATTAAGACACATTAAATAAAATCATCTCACTGAATAATTTGAGGTGAGTCACCAGCAGCCTGAAAAAGGATTTTGTCCATTCCTGTCAGTTTTCCAACCAAACACAAATCCTTAATGATCCAGCTCATTCCCCACAGCTGAGACTGATGTCACAAAATAATTCATGCTCTTCTCATATTAAATGACTAAAGTTTGACATTTTATGAAGAAAATGTGGTGCGTGCCTGTGTAATGTTCACTGCTACAATGCTAGGCTGCTGTGACGGTTGACAAGGTGTTGCTATGTGGTTGCTAAGGTGTTCAGAGTATTTTTAGCATGTTGCCTCAAGATATCACAATGTCTTGTTCTAGTTAATGAACAGAGCTTTTTTAAGCAGTTAGCAGTATGCTAAGTAAGCAAAGTCGCTAACCGAAGGCATTTAGTGATTAAGCTAAGAGAGTAAACTAAACAGAGCTTTTTTAAGCAGTTAGCAGTATGCTAAGTAAGCAAAGTCACTAACCGAAGGAGTAGAAACAATCAGATCAACGAGAGAAAACAACGGTATACAAGTGCTATGACAAGTCTCAGTTAGTCTAGTACAGAACACGTAGCCAGGGGTTTTTTTTTTTTTTTTGAATATGATAGACAAGAAAAAGAAAAGGTACGTACTAGGATTAGTTAGTTAAGTGCAGGAAAAAAAGATGAGTCTTTAGATGTTTTTTGAAATGAGTAAAGACTCAGCTGTTCGAATTGAGATCGGGAGGTCATATAGCAGATGATTCTGACCATTATGAGAATTTAAATCTGAGACTAACCAAAGTCACTAACCGAAGGCATTTAGTGATTAAGCTAAGAGAGTAAGCTAAGCTTTTAAACATTTTTGCATTGTTAATATAATGTGATATGTATTTTACAAGACATTCATTAGCATATTTTCATGATTAAGTATAAAAACAGCATTATGTATTGTTGTATAATTTCTTATCAGGGATTGAATAGAGTAAAATGGGGCTAATGTCACACCTTAAGGCAAATGCACTTTTCCCTGTTTCCATAGTGACTGATTTCACTTTTGTTTTTAGTTTTTTATTGAACAACACATTCTGTGGGAAAAGAAATCATATAAAGCAGTTTGTTTTGTTTGGGGTAAAAGGCTCACCAGCATGTGGCAAAAGGCCCCCAGTATTATAGATACAAATACGATAACTAAAGTAATATGTTTTGCATAATATCAAAGTTAATACTTGTTCTCAGCCAGTGAAATGGCTTTTTGAAGAAGGGGAAAACTGTTAAAGTAAAGTTCAAATATTGTGTTTGGAGTGTGTTTAAATGGTTCGGTCTTGCTTTAGATCTCTAAGGTTACAGTCTTTATTGCTGTTGGTCGGCTCTGCTGTGCTCTTGTCGTCTGGGGTAGTTTACGCTGGCAGACAGCAGACCACGTCCACCTGTGTGTCAGCCATTCAGACAGCTGAATGAGGGGCGGCCATCCATAGTGACAGCTGTCAGACAGGCTTTTACTGGATGTGCACTCATACCTAGGGATGTTTATACACACACTAACACATGAAAGCACACACTCACAGATGAATCGACGTCAAAATGAGATGGTGACACAGAACATGACAGCGATCGGGTGACGAGTGATATTCAGTGTGTGTGTGTCATAGAGAGATAGCAAAGCACTCTGGGAAAGAATAAAATCTGATTTCATTGAGCTCTGACATTGCTGGGCTATCTTTCAGCTTCACAATCATCTGATATTTCTGATTTTGTCACTTTGCCTGCTTGTGCCGAAACAGAGAGGATATCACCCATATATATTCCATAAACGCATTAAGTCTTTATGTGTAAGATTATGTGTGTCATACAGTAGGTCTCTGCAGCAGTGACATTTAAACCCCTGAGATCAAATGGAAGCATTTCAGCTGTTATTTCTCTCTTTGTCTCATTTCAGCTTCCAGTGGCAAATACCGCTTACGCTGGCAGTGGGAAACTCCAGTCACATATCAACAGAGACCATCATTTGGGTCTCCAATAAAACAGGTACCAATTATGACAAATGTTTTCATTGTAACCACCAAATAAAAAAAAATAACATATTTTTCTTATATCTTGAATCACACATGAGTGTACCCATCTTATTTATTTATTTATTTAAAAATGTTTTAAAATGTATTCTTCAAGGTTAAAAATGATTTTTACACATGTCATGAATTATTCATTTTGTCGCACCATGTGAGTCGCAGAATTGAATTTGGTCTGTGAATGATCCGAGTGGCTCAGAGCTCAGAGTTCCTCTGATTGTGAGAACAAGTAACAAGCCTCCATTTTCTGCTCACCTTCTCTGAAAAACAGCCTTCATCAGGGCTAAAATGCAGATCCACAGCGGCGCGATCAAGAATACGTCTTGAAAGTCATTAGTCTTCAGCGACTCTTGAAAGAAACAGAGACTATAACATAGAGACCCCATTTATGTGCAACTCACCACCTGACTCTTGCAATCTGGCCACTGATGGTTGGATGCTCCCTGGATCACGATACACTTCAAATGCACTCAAAAGCACTTAACCGGTGCATTTGTTATCCATGAAAAAGCACAAGGTCTGGCTGGAATATTACAAGATGAGAACGCGGCAAACACATTAGATTACAGATGTTGTGCATTACAAAATGCTGAATGCATCGTCTCTTCCTGTACATTTTCATGCAGGACTGCTTCTATGAGTTCATTCCAAAGATGATAAATGCACTGAAAACTGCAGAATATATCAGTACATATGAACTATAGCGAGCAGTTTGTTTAATTTTCTATTATATTTCATTAGAAATGCAATCAGTTTACTTTTATTCAGTTAAATTTTTTAAACACATTTTGTTTCCTTTATGATTTTTTTATTAACTTAATTTACTGTCTTTTGTCTAATGATCACATCTGTCTGTGATTGTCTACATGTCATTTGGTGCTGTGTGTTTCTGCTCATTTGCATGTGATTTGAGCTACACTGAGCTGTCAGAAGTGTCATTAAACATTTGTTTCATGTTCTTTTTTTACTCATGTATTTATAGAGACACACAGAGTGGGTCACGTGGACGGTGAGACATGGTTGCTGGGCAACATCAATCAAACAGGCTACTTCAGAGTAAACTACGACCTTCACAACTGGAGACTTCTGATTCAGCAGCTGATGACCAACCCAACGGTACAGCACCCACAATGCCGTTCTTCCACCTCTCTCAGTCCATCATCTTTCCTTTTTGAGAATTTCCTTTGATTTTTCGTTCCCCCTTCTGTCAGGATTCTTCCTTTTCCTCATTCTCCTCCTCACTCCCATCTATCCTGCATGTTTCCTGCTGCATTATAAATGTCTCTGCTGTTCTCCACCGGCAGATCATCTCCGTGGGCAACAGGGCCGGTCTGATTGATGACGTCTTCAACCTGGCGAGGTGGGTTCTGTTTGTTACACGGCCCCTCTGGAAACATGCAGAGTCATTCAGAGAGCCTGAAACCTGCACTACAGAGCCATTTAACATCCTTCACACCCCCACAGAGACTTGCTGGACTATTCAGTCTAATTCAGCTTTATTTGTATGTGCTTTTTATTGTCACAGTAACTGTCACATTATTTCAGCAGCTAGTTCACCTACCAGTGAGAAAAAACTCTTAGAATATAAAAGCCTGTTGAGACCAAGCCTGGATTTTCAGCACAAAACACATCAGCCAGATTTCAAAATGAAACATTTAATCTCTAAGAACTTTACTATGGTCGACATTAAGTAATTAAAAATACATAGAAATGCATAATGAAAAACAATAATTATTGTTATAATTTATATATATATATATATATATATATATATATATATATATATATATATTAATAGGCTTTATTTCTGAATCACACTTAACGGATAAATTAATAATTTCTGAAGGCTTATTTCTTTTTTATAAAAAGCTTTTGATTATACTGGAAGATTGTTCATATATGTCAGTCATCAAACAAAGGATCTTGCAGTGACTCAAAGTTACAGCTGAGAACAGTGCGAATCAATCCTGGGATTTCAAAAGGTTACATCATGATTAACAAATCTGTATCAAAATCAAAGTGTTGCAAAACAGTGGTTTTGCATTCATAACACTCTTCAAGCTGATTAAAATAGCATCACCGGACAATGTTTAGATATTTGATCTGCTAATGCCAGGTGAATCAAATTGAATGTGATCATGTCATATTCACCAACTGTAGGAATGCATCAGCAATATATGATAAGTATATTAATCTTTGCAAGATGGATTGCTTTGTGTAATCATACCAGCAGTACTAAGTCTGAAAGATTTAGCAATTTGGCACCAATGACACCTCTACTTCTGCAGGGGCGGTTTCTTCATTAGGGCGATAGGGTGACGCACCACCAAAGTGCGCAAAGGAGGGATTTTTTTATTAGCACATTCAACCACAGCTGTCACTGTTCTAGACAGTTTGTTCTACCTCTATATATATGGTCCAATCATTGTGAAGTCATGTTCTGTGGAGTACCGGCCCTTTTTGGGCGATTTCACTCTGGCCGAGAATCGCCCCAATTTTTCTTATAGACTTCCATACAAAGATACTATTTTCAAACTGCAGGCACTGCAGTGCAATCTCTATGAGTTCCGGGAGGGCTAACACTTATGTGCTTTCATCATCATACGTAACCTTAACTTGTGCAGCGATTGGTGGGAACAAACATACCCCAGAGTGTTAAAAAGAAATATGAAGTCAGACTAGTCTGTATGAGCTGAATAAAGCAAACCAGTGAAGTTTAGATGGATGACGATTGTAATGGAGGTAAAGACAATTACAGTGACATACAGCAATTGGCAAAGACTCAAAAAAGAGTCGCACAAGACAGAATTTGGCTCAAAATCAGACATAAATCACACAGTGTATGCCCGGCCTTATTATTAATAATAGGGCCTGTCTGTTTTCAAATCTCCTTCAGTCAACCAAGTTGGTGATGTGTTCAGCAGGTGCCCTCTTATACTGTTCCGGGCGCCCGCCTGTGACGTCACGGGCTATGTGGGCCAATGCGTTTCACACCTGCTTCAGACACCGGTCCTGCTAGCGGCAGTTCCCCAAAGTGTTTGCCAGTACAACACTCAAAATTTGAGGTCTCATGTGACGAAGGAAGAGTGTGAAAAATTGTTGTTTTTAGTACACTTCACCAAACCCACACTACAAGAGAATCAATAAATGAAACCCAGTAAACCTAGAGAATATTATTTGTGAAATTAGAGCAAAATATATGGCTATTATGTTCGCCCATCTATGCAAATATATCTTTATGTATAGAGACAATAGAATAAGGTTAATCACTGTCTGTCACGTCAGTTTGTAGTGAATGAATAGTGAATTAATTCTAATTCTATTTTTATACAATAAAAATAAAAGATGCTTCACTTAAAAAGCCTTGGACGTGCCTGTTCCGTCAGAGTCACCTTAAGTCATGCAGAAAATATAGTTTTGTGGGAATCATCCTCAATCTTGAACTTAGTAAAACAAATATCTTTATTTAAAATGTTTCAAGTCTTAATACTTTTCCTTTTGTTATACTGTGATAAATCATAGTGGATTTTATGCTAAAATTATTGGATGTGGTGCCCTACCTAGAAAATTCTCTACCAGCCGCTTCAGTAAGACCTTCATCACTGACAGATGCAGTTCTTGTACTGTAAGTCTCTTTTCTTCTTTAGCCTGGAGGCGTTGCTGAAGAAAAACCCTTTAGCTCATCAAGATGAGACCTGCGGTGAGACTATTGAGCCGTTACAGCAATAGTGGATAATAAGAAAGCGAGGGAAAACCTCTGTGTTCCCACCTTTCCACTGCTGCCTCATTGTGTTGATCCTTCAGAGCTTCAGCAGCAGCTGGAAACTCATGAACCTCCATTAATGTGAGAGGAGGAAGAGACAGAACGATAAAGGTAGATAGTGAGAAGAGGGCTGATTTCTGATAGAGTCTCCTCTGAAAGTTTATAGTGCCACAATCTGCCAAGCTGCCATTAGTCCCTTCAGGAATGACTGTTCTCCCTGAGGTCCTCTCTATTCAATACAAAAACTCTCACTCATTCTGCTTAATGAAAGAAATATTCAACCGCTGGCAGCTAGAATTAGTAGGCAGCCAAATCAGCTTTTGAGTATCACTGATGGACTTTCTTAAACATTGAATTTTGTGTATTTGGGTGCTGCTTTGTACAGATTGTGAAATTCAGTCATTTTTATTCTTCCACCAAACTAAATAAGGAAGCTGCCAGATGCTCTGCTAGCATTAGCTCCGCTGTTCATCATACTGAAACGACATGCTCATATGCCGGCGCTGTGCGGCTCATGTTGAGCTAGACAGGAGACTAACAGGCATATGGAGAATTGTGTTTTTGGCCACAGATGTTTCCTGAACATGCCGATTCAGTCAACTGACGACAAACCCGTAGGGAGACTTGTGTTTATTGCCATCACTTTGGGCCGAGAATAGAAACCTGTTCCGCTGGATTGTGGTACGTCATGTTCATTTAGCCTGTTTATTCAGCTCGGCCTTGTTTACCGAAGAGCTGGATAATTGAAACTTAACAGGACTGAAGGTAAATCCTTTTGTTCCTGAGTTTTGATTTCAGTCTGGTTTGTACATATTGTTTCTCTCTGCTGTTGTTTACAGCTAATCCTGATAAATAAGAGCGGATGTTAACAGAATGTCTTATTCAACCTCAGGGCTCAGATCTGTGGAGGTGGTTACTGGCTCTTATGTACTTGAAAAGTGAAAATGCCAACCTGCATATTAAAAGCGTCATCATCGTTAATCACAATGTGTAGAATGTCTTGTTTCTCTGTAAATTACTGGGATGATGAAGAGTGTTCATATTACTGAATGGGCGCTGCTGCCTGATCAATACTGCCTCACAAAGCTCAGTCAGCCTTTATTGTGATTATGAATTACTCGATCAATTGAGTAGAAAATATCTGGCAATAGAATAAAGTTTAAGAATAAAGATCATATGTCAAGTGCATTAATAATTGTTGAATGTGATAACTGGGTTAAATGCAAAGCTTTTCAACTTTCTTAAAAATATTGGTACTCACTATTTATTAACTAGTTGCTTATTAGCATGCATATTACTGGCATATTGGCTGGTTATTATTAATTTTAAAGCACATATTAATGCCTTATTGGCAGAATTGTACCTTAAAATAAAGTGTGATCAATATATATTTAGAACATTTATTCATATTTTCTGGAGCACCAGCTCTATGGAGGTTTTGTTCAATTTCACAAAAACATGTCTCATATTTCAGCCTGTAGTCAACTTTAATGCATATAATAAAAAGTCCCTTTAAGGCAAGTCATTGCAAAAAAACACTCAGGCATGCAAGTGCAGCTCCTATTTCTTTGAATGAGGAAACATCAAATTCTTAAGTGACGTGATGACTTATCGATTGGCTCTTTTATTCAGAAGGCGGGGCTCCATTCGATAGAGCGGCCATGTTGAGGGTTTGATTTTTTCTCCATTCAAAATTTTTCAAAATTCTTTTCCTTTGACAATATTTTTATGTACATAGAGCGATCTCATTAGACTCTTGAGTCTCAGTGATGGAGTTTCGTAATAGGCCTGTTAGAAATGCTCTGCTAAAGCTCCAACTAAATGAGCTACAATTACAGGCCAATTTAGAAAGCCAATTATTTATTTAGGAAACAGTTATGTTACTCTTTATATACTCATGAATTAAAAAATCCATTGGAATTTTTGGATTTTCTTTCAATTCATCAATGGTTGTTGACAATAATTTTAGCAGACATAGCCAGCTCTCATTGAAAATGAATGATGTCAGGCTATTTTAAAGAGCCACACACTCTAATTTTCACCTTGCTGTTCTTCTGGAGTGCTATTATCAATGATATATGGCCTTCATGCAATGCAACACGTGTTTCTCTGAGCTTGTGTGTGTACTGTCACGTTCCTGAAGCGTGAGAGTGATCAACTCATTCATTACTGTGCTCGATAAAACAGCAGGGAAACTTCAATGCCTCATGACAGTTTTATGGTAATGTTGCATTTATATTTAAACTACATTTTGCCTGCGACCTTCGATGAGAAAGCTGAAGAATTCAAAAATACAAGGAAGAAAGGAAGTTTTATGAAATGGAGAAACTGAATGGCCTCCGTCTCTGTTGTGTAAACGTAATAATAATGAGCTGAAGAATTCAAAGATACAAGGAAGAAAGGAAGTTTTATGAAAGGGAGACTATCTATCTATCTATCTATCTATCTATCTATCTATCTATCTCTCTATCTATCTATCTATCTATATATTTTGAATGAGAAATTATTAAAGCCTGTATGTTATATTTAGTCTATTAATTACTGGTGTTTAACTCTCAGTCACTTTCTAGAGGTTATTGTGACCAAACGAGATGTGATTTGTGCTGTCTACCAGCCATCACTCACTTCCTCTTTAATGTGTTGTGACAGGTGAAGTCATTGCAGTGATTTATGTGCTACTGTGTCTTTAAGCGCCAAAGAGAAACACAGCATGATTAATGCACATGCAATGTGATTAAGCTCTTGACTGACTGAAAACGGCATTCCTGCAGTCTGTGTACACATCAGTCAAGAGAATATACATTGAATATTTCCTTGTAATCAGTGTGAAAGAATGACAGTCGATGAGTGTTTCAAGTGCCTTGGCATCATTATAGGCGGATTAATTGTTTATTTTAATACAACCATTGCTCATTAGACCTCAGTTTAATGCTTTATTCTGTTCGGCTGACACAATGGTTTTGATTTATTTCTATAACCGCACAGCTTTGAAGTAGTTCCAAGTCTGTTGACCCGGTTTCTAAATAAGATATGTAATCAAGTGGTTCACGCTTGCTTTAGTCAAAAATCCTGAAAAATCTTTTCAGGGGTTCCAGGAGATAAACACATGTACATGTGGTAATCGTAGTAAACTGAGAATTATTGACTCCAGACTGTTGAATTATTGAAAATTAATATATGCTCGAGGTGTGAAAGCCAGTGCTTTGGGTTTACATTAACTTTAAATAATTAGACAGTCTGGAGTCAATTACTCCTGACTTCTATATATCTGTAAGACTGTCGGAAATGCTAGTGTCAGTCAAATAAAGCATTTCTGAGCTCTTATTATTTGAATATCAATGCAATTGAGCAAAAATGTTTCAATACTTTTCCATTACCATGTATAATAGGGAAATTAGATTTCATATTAAGACTTTAAGGACCATTAATCTCTGAACTTCAAATATTATTGGCAATTTGAAGACTCACCGTCCTTTTCTAATATATTTACAGGCTGTTCAAGGGATGAAGAGCACAATTCCTATATTTAATATTTAAACACCTTATTAGAGCTAAAACTCTTTTTAGTTACATGTATGAATTAACCTTTGCTTAATACGATAAACATGTTTGCTACTTTTTTCGCAACATCCAAAGATGTCGTAACAGATTTAAGTTCTTCACATCCTCAAATATCTCATGCTAATGTTAATGCAAATCAGTTTCTCAGGAAATGTTAAAAACCTCCTTGGGTAACAGTGGGTGTCTGTGAGTAACTGTGATTAATGTCCCAATTAAATGTGTGTTGGGTGAATCTGTCCTCTGGAATTAAATGAGTTCGTTTTCAAGTCTGATCACTTCCTTTTTCGCCTGACCTCTGATAGGCAGCGTTTACAGTATGTGCCCTGCATGAAATTGAGAAACTGAAACAGGCAGCCAAGGCTCTCTGGAAGAATGTACCCATACTTATATTTCACTGCGGTTTCCAGCTGAAATGAACACTAACATATTTCATTCCTCTTCAAACTAATTTAACTTAAATTAAATTCCACTTTGAAAGTGTCACGAAATGTGCAAGAGGCAACATAATATTATTTTGCATAAAGATCACCTCAGTAATCTTTTCCCAAAGAGTCTGGGTTGGAAATACTCTCTCATACGCAACTGTGGCACACAAATTAGTGCTACTCACATGAGGCACACTTAGACACAACTGACAAGCTAACAGCAAAACACTCTTATAAGCATAAAATAACACAGAAATCATGCACTTGAAAACAATGCTAGCGACAACGCTTGCCTTTTTCAGAACATTGCTATGTTGTTGCTATGGTGTTCTGACTGGTTGCTTAATGTATTAGTGACACTGTGCTTGCTAGCAATCGTTACTCAGATTCACAGGCTCGTGGAAAGTCTCGTCTTTCTTGTTTTTGGTCTAAGGATGTTGGCCACTTCTCTGTTTTTCTCCTCTCATGGGAGGGTTGTAGGCGTTTCTAAAAAGGCTGAGGGGGAAAAAGGAGAAGACATTTGAAACTTTTAGAAGAGAGCTTATGCTTTATGGATTTATGCAAATTGAACACGACTATAGCCGTACAGGAGAAGCTGTTGTTTTTTTTTTTTGTTACAGCACATTATGACTCCCCACACAAAGCACAATGCCTGGCAGTTATTCTAAACGAATAATGATGAACAAAATGAACTGTTTGCAATCAAATGTTAACGACATGTCTACCAAAGGGGAAATATGCATAAAAATGAGCTGCTAGTGTCTGATCCTCGTACTCTCTTTCTTTTCTCTAGAGCGGGGTATTTGCCCCAAAACGTCCCTCTGCAGATGATCTCATATTTGTCTCAGGAGACCGAGTTTCTGCCGTGGCACGCTGCTAGTCGAGCTCTTTACCAGCTGGACAAACTCCTGGACCGCACTGAAGACCACAGCCTGTTCAGCGTGAGTCTGATCTCAGATCAGTTTGGTGTCTGTTGTATTTTAACCTTGACTCGACTCACCGCCAGACAGATCGAACTCAGAACTTCCTCTGATCATTATCCAAAACAGCAGTGCAAAAATACCAAAAAAGCACTATGAGCATTTTTTATTTCTTTAAAGATAGTATGCAGTATTCAGTGTGCTAGTATTCCATTTTGAACACAGCCTAACCTGACAGTGTCAGACACTTTCTCTGTTCCTCTGGCTTCTGTCTTGCCTGTCCACCTGCTTTCATATTCATTTAGCACTTAGTTATTCTGAATATCACTCAAACGCCTACCCACAATCCCTCAGTGCGCATGAGTCATTTCTGCCCCTCCTCTGTAATGGACGACCCTTTAGTGTCTGCAGTGTGAGTGTGATGAATTTAATAACATCTTCTCTCTATTTCTCTCCATCACTGTGTTTACTGTGAGACAGAGCAGATGTTTAGAATGTAATGCAAGACAGGAAACAGCTGGAGCAGATTAGTCAGATGCCTTCAGTCATGTGGCCAGGTGTCTCAACCTGTCAGACCGAACCCCTTTTTCTGTGTGTGTGTTTGTGTGTGTGTTTGTGCTGGCCAGTGTAGTTTGGCCTGTTCACACACAAACACAGCAGCATCACTAATCGTCAAACTGAGGTTAATCTGTTGGCAAAACAAGAATACGTCACTCACTTGCTATAGTAACAGCTTGACAAACACACCTGATCAGCTGTATGGTCCAGCACAGTATGGAAAACAATGTCCTCTACCAGCGATTATATGATTTTATCCATGCAAGTGTGTGTTAAGAATTTAATTGTGGCATAGCAGGAGAGCATGAAGGCATGAAGGAGAGCAGTCGTGCTAAATCAGCCATGACAATAACTGCTGTGACGTTTCCCTCAATCATATGGCGAGTCAAAACACACGCACACACTTATACTGTACACAATACAATACAAAACAGTAAAAAACAAAACCAAATGCTATAATAGTTTAAATCCTGGTCTCAACATGGCAACCATACTCACTCTTTTTCTGCCTTTTGTTTTGCACTTTTGTTTGGTTTTGCTTTACTTTGTGTTTTGTTGTATTTTTGTTTTGTGTTGCTTAAATAATTTCTTTGTTTCCTTTTTTGTTTTTTGTTTTGTTTTGTTTTGTTTTGTTTTGTTTTGTTTTGTTTTGTTTTGTGTCATCAGGACTATGTTCTAAGACAGGTAGAACCGAAATATCTCAAGTTGGGCTGGCCGGCCAATTCCCCCGACGGCTCCTTCATGCAGGTGGCTTATCAGGCCGAGTGAGTCTTGAATTTCACATTTCTTGAATTATGTATTACAGTTATTAACTTATATGTAGTCTGAGTAAGGACACTGAATTGCAAAGTGCAAGCCAGACATTCTCCACCTCAGAGATGGGAATGACCTCAGTAGACATGTATTTAATTTTTCATTTTACCCTTCCTCCATCTTTATCTGCTAATGTACTTCCTTCTTTCCTCCTCAGAGAGTTGCAGAGAGAGGTGATGATGCTGGCCTGCAGTTTTGGAAACAAACACTGTCACCGGCAGGCTGTTTCTCTCATTTCAGACTGGATTTCCAGCAACAAGAACAGGTGAGCAAATTTAAACAGAGTGACATCCACACACAGTGACATAACAGCTTTTATTCAATCCCAGTGTTTCTCCCCACTGGACTGACACAAAAACAAACAAATAGCGAAGTGCCATAATAATGTTTGAAGTTTCAATTAACTGCTGGCAGCTGAGGCAGTTCTTTTTATTGAATTGGTTAAATTCAGAAATTAGTTTGTCTAAATCTTGGATTCAAATCAGACAACTCTATGATTCACTAAACCAGCCCAAAATGCTAGTTAACTCAGTCACACACTGGCTTGTCCCTTAACCACTCACTTGACTGAATCAGGTGGGACTGCTACTAACAGATGGTTTGTATAGTGACATGTAGTTAAAGATGCTCTTTGTTTAAAAATGCCATTTTAATGTAAAAGATGTCCTGCAGGAAACCCACCTCAATTTAGTTTTTGCTCTTCAACCTAAGAAAAAGTACAGGAAAACAATCACAATACATCCATCATTGTGAAACCATACTACAAAAGTGACAGCTAGAGTTGTTGGGTTGAGTGTTGTGCTAGTATGTGTGGGCAATTTAAGGTCAGATCAATATGTTCTGCTCATGAAACCTGCCAAGATTCATACAGTAGGAGCTTTATTCCAAGTGTCCATGGCAACACACATTTGTTCATCTAATTAGTTTTCCCTGCTTCCCACAGTAATGTTCTCATGCATGTATGCAGTATCACACTGTCAAACACACCGTGCCTCCAGCAGGGACTAATGACCATAATGGAGAATAAACAGGATTGTGGGTGTGTGTTTGTGTAGCTGATGAAACGGCTTTACCCTGCACAAGATATTGTGTTTGCCTACTTTTTAGGAAATTATTTTTTGTGCTTATGCCAGACTGTTGGCTGCATGCCTACAAACACATGAAAGAGCACGCACACTACATTGCATATTGGCAACCTCAAATGCACTGGAAATTTGTTTGCTGGCTTCTTTAACATCGTGACCTAAAATCGACAGATAGACCTTAAATACACACACAGTTGCTTTATTACAGATAAAATGTGTTACATATTGACCTTGGCTTCAAATAATATGCATTTAATGACTTCTGAGGCCTCCGACTCCGACTCCGACTCTAATAACAGTAGGCTGCTCAATTTAAAAGCTTTTTGGCCTAATATTCTTGCTTTCAACATGTGAAATAAACACTCAGTTGGATTCAGCTAGTGTTTGACCTGCTCAGTCAAAGATGTTCCTCTCAGTGGCTCTGTAATTATTCCCCCGTGGAGTCCAGTGTGAGGTTTCTGATCGTGTCTGAACAGACAGAAAGTCTCTGTAATGAACACAATCCCTCCTGCTAGATGTATCATCACGTGGACAGGATAGTCTAATCCACTGGTGATATGTTTTTACGTTTTAAGGCATTTAGCAGATCGTTTTATCCAGACCGACTGATTAAAAATTATTTAGTTTTCATGTACAACTGTCAAAGTCAACAGATGGCAATAAATTAGTTCTAAAATTCATCTGCTAGAAATGAATCTGCCTTTCTTCTCCACTGTTTTTATGTTATTAGTCATATCCTTTTAATACTTATTATTGTGTATTAAGTCATAACTGTTCTGAATTGTGCCTCTGAGCTGACAGCAGAAGTCTGGATCTGCCAGATGTGTCCTTCACTTGTGCTTTTCTTCAAAAATGACCTCTAGTCCTACTGGGACAATAAAAAGAATCTGTTCAGGTTGATATTCAGGGATGAGCACATCATAAAAGAGGAATGCATTTGACCTTTATGTCTTTTTATGGTTTAGGTGATGATAATGTCACAGGAATGACCCAGCAGTGTTTATGAGCTGCAGAGGCAAGCTTCAGATCACTGAACAAAACGCTGATCCGATACAAATCCTCCTCATGTCCTCCTCGTTTATTAATTAAAAACAAGATACCACAGACTAAAAAAAAAAAAGAAAGAAAACTGAAAAACTAAAATCAGACAATTCTGCTGGGTCTCAAGCTAATCTGCTTTTAAGTGCAGTTTTAGTCTCTGTTTGAAACAAAGTCTCACACAATGTAAAATACTCAAAGGACTTTGTACATTGTTTCAAAACAGAAGTGTCTCACAGGCATATAGAAATCTCATAACAGCCATCTATTATAAATGTGTTGCCTTCACACAGCCAAATATTGGAGCAAATCAAGCTTTTAAATTCAGGTTCCTATATCAGAAGTAAAAACTAGATTTATGGCTCATGTCATCTCCCATTTTCATTCTGAAAATGCCTTAAAATAATATATTCCAAAATAATGGCAGCTAACGGAATGTCACAAACATTATTCTTTAACTGTGTTTCTGAATTCATTTATCGTTCCTGTCAGTGGAAGTCATAAACAAGACATCACTTTCACAGTTGTGAAAAATTTCAGTCTATATGCTCCAATTGGTTGTGACATGATTTCATATCTTACTGGAGGTGCCGTTTTCTGTATTGCTACATTGAAAACTCCCAGAGGCTCCGACGGCTCATCCAGAATCAGCAGGTCTTTATTGCGCTTTGTTTGAGCAAATCAAAAGTTCAGTCATTGTATCGCCGCGGCTCCTCCAGAGGTTTAATGTTATTTCTTCTTCCTGTACGAATATTACATGCATCGCTTCACAGCCTGAGATGCTTTTCTCTCTGTTTAGCTCGACATTGTTTCTATTCTTAGATCTGTAACCAGATGATATCCATGGGTCCATAGAGGGCTCTTACTTAAGACCGATATATTGCTAGACTATACATATTGCACTGTGACTCACTTTGGGAGGCCTGAAGTGATGATTTGGGTTAAATTTTCACCACTTAAATGATGACCTCACCAAAGATCATCGAATCAGATCAGCTGGTGTAATTATGGACATTTTTCACTGTGACAGAATTCTAGTGATTCAAAGTGACTGCAGACAGCAGAAGACCACTTGAACCAAATCGGTCTGTTGTGAATCTAAAAGTGTCTTTTTATTTAAAATTATATTTCCCACATAGACAGAAAAAGAAAGGGTAACACTTTAGGGAGCACATATCCACTATTAACTAGTTTTCCCTCAAAAACTCCTAATTTGCTGCATATTGAAGTTAGTTAGCTAGTTGTTGCAGTACGCATGTTTAGGTATTGGGTTAGGTCAAGGGATCTAAAACATAAGAGATAAATAAAAACAGAATAAGGCATTAATATGTGATTTATAAATAGTAATAAACAGACAATATGCTAGTTACACATAACCTTGACCTTGGCTTCATATAATATGCATTTAATGACCTCTGGCATCTTCATGCTAATAAGCAACTAGTAAATAGTGAATTGTGTTCCATAATCTAACGCGTTCCCAAAAAAAGACAATTTCTCACTTGAGCATACAGATATAAAAACGTAGAAAAACACTCACACTGTTTTGCACTGATTCTTCTGAGGTGAAATGTTAACTTGTGATTTGCTATCTTTGAACAACCCTGAGGACTTGCAATTCTTGGAAATTAAAACAAGTATTATGTGTGAACAAAATGCAATCTGATGGCGTGTGAATCTGATATAACCCTCAGCAAATATTAAATGAACAGACTTGGTCACAGTGAGGGATGCTAATCACCTTTTTCATTCAGTGTGCATATATGCATCAGTGTATCACCATTTTCACTGTTTTCCCTGGACAAAGTCAATCTTTGTATGCATGTAAAAAGAAAATAGTAAATAGTGAAAAACATGTTGGCTCCATTAAGATGTACATGTTAAATATGAGTATTTAAATTTAAATAAATTAGCATTAAATGCATAACATTAGCATTAACTAGCTGTGAATTGTGTCTTCACTCAAATTTTTCGGGCAATCCTCTGTCTCACAGGATTCCACCCAATGTGAGGGACATTGTGTACTGCACAGGCGTTTCTCTGATGGATGAGGATGTGTGGGAGTTTATCTGGATGAAGTTTCACTCCTCTACAGCCATCTCTGAGAAGAAGGTTCTCTTGGAGGCCTTGACCTGCAGTGACAACATCTTCCTGCTCAACAGGTCAGTCCACCTCATTAACAATGACGAAGCAATGAAATTCAAATAACAAGCTACTGTAACATGACACGTTGATTAATCGATCTCAGCAGAAAGTTTTAGCTTCTTTTTAGCTTGGTACCAGCTTCTTCATTCACTTTTTTCATGATTTTTTGGGGGCTTTCTGCCATTTTATTGATAGCAGGAGTCTAGAGATCTCTGGAGCATGTATTGTACTCCTCTGACTATAACTCCCTTGTTATTTTGTAGTCTACTGTACCTCATGAAGCAATCCGATTCAGTCCTTTCCTCGACATCATGTCACTCACACCAGCAGAGCTGCACTCACTCCTCTGACAGGGTAGTAAAGACAATGGCTGCCGTAGGAGCTTTTCCCACAAGTCTCCAATGTGTCTTAAATCCTCTCCCAACTCAATAGCGAATGAGGACGGTGACGGATTACACCTTGTCCAGGCCAGACGAGGATCTCTGAGCCCACACTTATTCTAAAGCAATTCTCTGAGGATTCACTGCGGGTTCGACATCTCCATTTATTCGGTTGCATTGGGTCATTGTTTTATGGATGCACTGAGAGAAAAAAAAAAAAAAAAACATTCTCATATAAAGAGACCCACCATGACCCCTCTCTGCAGTGAGTGTTCAGCACTCAACAGGCTGATTCCTGTGGGATGGCTTCGTCGTGAGTCTGTTGAGAGGGATGTTGTTTGTCTCACTAGAGCAAGAAGATAAATAGTGCCGCACTTAGTAAGCACACATTTCAGTGCTCTATATTCAGGCATCTTCATGAGATAAGATACTATTCATCAAATTACAGACAACAAGGAACCTATTCATTTGTTTTTCTATAATGGTAATTGCCTTCCTTGAAGGTAAAATCAATGAGTGTTACAAGCACTCAGTGATCCATGTCACTCACACAATACACCTAGATACAACATCTGATAGTCATGCAGCTGAACCATAAATACAAAATCCATCATTCTCCTACAGTACAAACTTTTTGAAGGCCATCCTGCTCCTGATGATGGCTTGTCAATGAGTACTGTATGTGTGTCTGGACCAGTATTCCCTTCAACCAATCAGGTTATAGGGGTTCTCTTTAAATGTTAGGGATATGCTTAAGCTTTATATTAAAGCTTAAAATGTAATAAACCCTTCCTTTTGTTTTAGCAGTAATTATTGTTGTTGTTGAACTCAAGAGGAGGGTCGAATTTAAGTAAAGACCAAATGCCCCTAATAAGTCCATGATACAACCAAGACCATGCAAAAATGGTGTTGGATTTAGACTTGATTACCAAGACCAATAAAATATGGTATTGGACCATCGAGTCTTGAGTCCAAGACCGTAATATCACTGTCTTGTTCTTGTCATGGAGAATGTTGATTGGCAAAATCATAGTCACCTATTGGTAATGGTAATGGTAATGGTAGTTGGTTTTATTTGGTTTCTAAGAGACTGAAGCAGATCATTAATAGCCATTAGCTAGTTCAATCTTGTTTAGGTGGTTGATCAGATGGACTAGCAGCCGGTGGGGCCAAGTTCAACCTGGTTAGACCTGCTAGACCAAGGATTCTCAGCTGTCCTATAGCTGGAAGTCTCATTGTCCTACAGAATTTGTTGACAATATACAAAGTGTAACAGGCAGATAAATGTACTTATTTAAAACATTACAAAAAAGCAGTATAAAGAACACGTGTGCTACAGTACATTACCAGTGTCCTGACAGCAAAACAATTTTGTGTGAGTTACAGAATGAAATTAAAGTGTTTAATCGCTGCAAACATTCTCCTGAACTGCATTTCCATCCTCCAAAGCGTTGCGCCGCACCTCACTCAACACAATTTGGCATGTCGCAAACAATCTATGGTGGCCACAAATCACAAGTGACAGCCAATAAGGAGCGAGGTTTGACGTCACTGCCGCAAACCAGTGTCGTTGTGTTGAAGCGCCAATTTTGAAAGTTTTAACGGATGAGACGGCAGCTATGTACTGTTATTAATGTATAATGATTATATTACGGCAAACAAATCTTTTTCTCACACGGTGGTATTGTACGACTTCTGAAGACTTGGAATAAAATGCACAAAATAATGGACTACATTTTTGGTGCGTTTTCATGTTATGGTGAGCAGCTGTTCCATGGAAAACAAAATAAAAAATAAACAATTAAGTGCTGATTAATGGTGCCAAAATGTTAATTTATTAAAAAAAAAAAAATTAAGTTCAAGCTTGGGCAAAGTGATGTCATGAGGTTGGATCATGTAACAGGAAGATCTGCAAATGATACAGTATCTAACACATTTACAAATGAAGTAACGATTTGTAAATCATTAGCATACCACTCATTAATCATTTATGAACGTATAGTCATGTTTTGTAAATTATTTGTTCATAATTAACTAATAACTTCTAAGTGACTTATAACTGAATTAATAAAACATGTATCAACAATGATTAGTTCATCATTAACTAATCATTTATAAATGACTTATAGTAAACGTTTATTAAAAGTGTTACCAAAGAACTTTATTAGCTTATTCATGACTTCTTTGATTGATAAATGTCACTGAAAGTAGACCTCAAGGGTCAGAGTTGAGAACCCCTGTGCTGGACCAACTTGGCTGGTAGTTTGGATCTGGTTAAATTGGATAGTCATTTTCCAAGACTATAAAATAGTGCGAGAGCAGCGGTAGTGATGTGGTGGTGTTGAAAGTGCCAGACATCATTGTTAGAAAAACCCTCATTGGCTAATTAGGAACTGGCACCTAGTGTTCCAGTGCATAGCATTAGCATGATGTGATAGCCACATGGATGTGGGAAGAACCTGTAACTGAATTTATATCAGCTCAAAGAAAAAACTGCAGCTGTTGACTGTCCTCTGAGAGTTTTTAACACTGTTAATATGGAGTTCTGCACTTCTATTCATCCATTTTATTAATGAATTCCCATGAAATAAAGGCGTTTGGCATCACTATTCAATGCGCAGGTAGCACCTTATGAGTCATTGTTGTCTAGAGAGGATTTGGTGTTGCTTTATGTGCTTGAAATATCTTTCATAACTGAGATTTGTTCTAGTGTCACATAGGATATCTGAAATATTTGCAGCATTCATGTGTTCACCTTTGCTCTAGTGTTAGACTTAAAAGAGTGGAGAAGACCTCTAGCAGCAGTTCATTGATTTCAGCCACACTTAAATTTCACACAGCGTGCACAAGCAAAGCCCCCGTCCCAGATGAATAGCATGTGTGTGTGTGTGTGAGTGTGTGTTTGTGATATTTAATCTACCGCAGAGAAAACTGCCCTGTGTTTGGAGTGAGCTAGTAAATGTCTGAAGGATGGGGTGTATGGAGCCTGTGTTTAGTATTGATTTCTATGGCATGAAGTGAATTGCATCTCCCTCCTCCATGTTTTTACTTCTTTTGATGATGTATGTTTTAATCCAGTGGGCTGAAAATAATTCCTTGCCACTACTGGAATGTGTGTGTGTGTGTGTGTGTGTGTGTGTGTGTGTGTGTGTGTGTGTGTGTGTGTGTGTGTGTGTGTGTGTGTATCCCACTTCCGCTCTGACTGCTAACCTACAGATGTTGTTGCAGACTTAGAGACTGAAATCTCAGTAAAAGGAAAAAAATCACCACTGTAAATCACTTCCTATTCATTCATCACACTGGAAATTGAAGTTCAGTTCAAGTGCATTGTTTTGTGGGATACAGTGTTCCATGCTGTGTGCTCTGCTCTGGTTGTATACCACATTGTGGTAAATGTAATATCTATACTTTGCTTATAGGAAATATACATACTGTGCACAGTGTACATTCTGTATACTTAAAGAGATACTCCACCCCAAAATGAAAATTTTGTCATTATTCACTTATCCCCATGTCGTTCCAAACCCGTAAAAAGCTCAGTTCATTTTTGGAACACAATTGAAGATATTTTCGATGAAAACCGGGAGGCCTGTGACTGTCCCATAGACCGCCAAGTAAATAACAGTGTCGTGGCTCATAAAAGGTATGAAAGTTGTTGTCAGAATACTCCATCTGCTATCAGACATGCAATCTTGGTTATATGAAGCGACGTGAACACTTTTTATAAGCGAAGAAAACAAAAATAATGACTTTATTCAACAATTCCTTTGTCAACAGTCTCCTCTGTGTCTCTTCTGTATCATCCGTGCCACAAGGATGCACTGTTTTCTTTCAAATCAAAGCTAAATACACGTAGAAACAGCGCATCCTTGTGGGGCGGCTGTTACAGAAGAGCATACACAGCATACACAGAGACTGTTGACAAAGGAATTGTTGAATAAAGTCGTTATTTTTGTTTTCTTCGCTTACAAAAAGTGTTCCCGTCGCTTCATATAATCCAGATTGCATGTCTGAAAGCAGATGGAGTATTCTGACGACAACTTTCCTACCTTTTATGGACCTTGACACTGCTATTTACTTGGCAGTCTATGGGACAGTCACAGGCCTCCCGATTTTCATCCAAAATATCTTAAATTGTGTTCTGAAGATGAACAAAGCTTTTACGGGTTTGGAACGACATGGGGGTAAGTAATTAATGACAACATTTTCATTTTGGGGTGGAGTATCCCTTTAAGACAGTAACATGCTAATCTGAACATGCTTACCTTTACAGCTGCTTTATCAGCAAAAAAAAAGTCAATATCAGTCCAATATCAGAATTTTCCAGCGTTAACTTAAGTGATGAGAATGAGCACAGCAAAAGAAGCTGTTCTGAAAACTTGTTTGCACATGTCCTTAGAAAAAGCAGGAGATGTCAAGTTTGCGAGCTGTGAAGCTGCTGTCCGCACACAGATGTGAGTTTTGTCACCAAAAAAAAAAAGTGCTACAAGTGACTCGGCGATGCATGAAGTCAAAAGCCCAGAAAAGCAACTGAACTGAAACAAGATACCAAAGAACAGCCAAGCAATTACCCCATATGTTTTTGCAAATTGAAACTTGTGCACCGTGGCAGCATCTTTATGTGAAACATCTCATTTCCTATTTCTTCCTTTTTCATCTACTTGACATTTCTCACCAATTTGAAGCGAATGGGTCTATCTGCATTTGATTTGGGCTTTTCAGGTTAATTACTTTTTGAAGACGCTGATTCACAGTCTTGAAAACATATTTAAATAATTGTGTTTTTTTCTTCGGGACTGTCGGTGGCTGTCTTTGCTGAAACCAGCGAAGAATAATGTGTTTTGTATTTCTGAATTACCGAAGCTTAAAACTAGCTTAGAAAAATTGATTAGAAAGGCTTAATTAGAACAGCCACGATAATGTTTATAATGATAGGCATATTAGTCAAATAGCAGCCATTAATAAGCCAAGTTTTGTATTTTAGACCAAGTTCTTCCAAGCATAAGAGCACAACTAATGAAGTATATCATTTATTTTCAGTTTATTGAAATGGTTTTGATTATTTTCTGTAACCGTAAGGTTATGAAGTACTTCATCGTTTATTGATCACTTACTGTTATATATCACTTTACCACATTCTTTCAAAAGTAACCCTCTGCTAAGCTCCTCCCACTTTGTTCGTTTAGCGTTCCATAGGATTGCAACTTTCATGGTGTTAAAAAAAATGTTTTTTTTCAGAATAAAATCTTTAAAAAAAGTCTACATCATGGCCACATTACCAATTCATTAAAAAAATTAAATAAAATTAAATTCAGGGACCCTTGTCAGTTATTTCTCACTAATAGTTTATCTCCCATTTATTTGTTTTATCCACAGGCTCCTGAACCTGTCCCTCACCTCTGACCTGGTGCCGGATCAGGACGTCATCGATGTCATCATACATGTGGGCCGCAATCCGCTGGGAAGACATTTAGCATGGAGATATTTCCGTGAGAAGTGGGACATATTGAATTCCAGGTGAATGTGGCTTCATTCATCTCTGTTTATCGGTGATTTTAACTGTCCTCTCAGTCCCTGATATAAATTTCACATTCGCACTCTCATAAGATATTTATTGGTGAATGTTATTTCTTGTTTGTGTTTGGAGGACCAGAGCATCATGGGAAATATCTATTGGTGTTTGTTTGCTTGTGGTGCTTCAGTGTTTTTAATAACAGTGTCTCTCATTGGCAGGTATGGAGAAGCCTTATTTATGAACTCCAAATTAATCAGCGGCGTGACAGAGTTTCTCAACACTGAGGCTGAGCTGAATGAGGTGAGGCTGAACTTTAACATCATACTGAGGCTAGAGGTACACCTCTAATCAAACTAAAACAGGAATGAATTATTGACGAATCTTCATAGAACATTAATACTTACAAACAAACTCTGGTCAGCAAATTATTGAGGTGGAAAATGAGCAAAAGTAAACTCTGAAGACTGCAGAAATGTGCCCTGTACCGTATCGCTGGGTTATTTCCTCATTGTAACTGGAAATGGAACGTATATACACTTATTCAAATTGATTCAGCTTCAGTCCCAGAGGACACAGACTGCTGATTCTTCTCACTGCAGCGCAGCACTTTCTCATCCAGCTGACTTCGCCTTCCACAATTTATCATTCATACAGAGATAATACGAACCCCCTCAGTGTTTTCTTAAACAGAGCATTAGCATACTGTCATTGACAATCAGCTGCTGCCAGAGCACTTCATCCACAGATTCACGGACGATCAGCACTACGTTTAACATTGTTGGTTTGAAAATATATATATATATATATATATATATATATTAATATATATATATATATATATATATATATTTTTTTTTTTTTTTTTTATTTTATTAAAATTGCATTTATATAGATTTTTTTAAGTTTTTATTAACAGTCAGCAATTTTTAAATAGTTTATGAGCAAAAGAGCAACTTCAATCCTGAATCCCTGTGCAAGTTCATTCATGTAGTCTTCATGACCTCAGGAACTGAGAATCGTTTTCATAACATGTTATTTGATAAACTGAGATTTTAGATTAGCTTTGTATGCCCTTAATTGATGTTAGAGGCTAGCAGACACCCAAGGGTCCTTCCCTTCCAGAAAAACATCAACACCGATGATTCTGTTTACTTCAAATGCATTCCACACTCATTTTCATAAACATCATTGTGATCTGCTAAATTACATGTCAGGAATTTGCATGAGAATGCATTGTATATTCATCATATATACTCTCTACATCTGATACATCAATACAAAATACGATGATAATGTTAATGAAAATTGTTTTTTTCTTCTCAGCTCAAAGAGTTCATCCTCACCAGCGGGGGAGAGTCAGCACCTGCGTTTGCTCGAGCCGTTGAGATCGTTCAAGCTAATGTAAAATGGCACATCCTGTTCCAGCAACAGTTTTACCGGTGGCTGCGGAAAGCTCCTGATGGTTAATGCAACATTAAGCATAGAGCGCTCTATTAGCATGGAAACTTATGGCCAGTGAGGTGGGCAGATTTAAGAGAAAAAAAAAAGAAGAAAAAAAACTATACTGGACTACGAGAATCAGCCAAATTGAGCTTTTATTTCCTCGCTGTTTTTGAAATGACCAGGCCCTCACAGTAACGAATGGCTGAAAAACACTGAAGGAATCAACGTTGGAAATTGCATGGTGGCGTACATCGGTAGCGACAGACGATTTACTGTACATTCCATTTCCCCTTGTATTTTGCATGAAAGTCATTTCCTTCTTGCCATCATTCTGTTTACTGAAGTTTGACCTTTTCTGAGTCCCAAGAATATCGGATTTGCTTTGAAGACCAGATGACAGTACACAGAGATTGCTTTTCGGTATATATAAACACAATTTAGATTAAGCACAACAACGTGACAATCAGTGTTTTGATTGGAACAGGACGAGGAGGACAAAGAGAAGTATTCATGTAGCCTTTCCTCTCTCCAAAGCCATAAAGTGGAGCAGACTGAATTTTGTCTCTTGTACAGATGGTGTTTATGGTTTGATCAATTGATGGCACTCAACGGGCATCAGAAGAGGGAATCTTCTAGCGAACTTCTGGAGGGTTTTCTGCAGGTCCTGACTGGAGCGGTGATGTTTTAACCTGAAGGTGTCTTGGATCATTTGCATTTTCATAGTGTTAATCTTTGCTCTCCAGTTTTGGAGGGCATGTCCTTGAATATGGTATGTTTGTTTGAGTGGAAAAAATAATCAGCGTGTCGATATTTTCATGTATGGTTCATTGATTTGCTGGAAGGAGGTCAATGCAGTGCTGAGATGTGTTATCTTTATGAGTCGTAGATAATGTGAGCTTCAGAAATTAATGGTTGTCATGGAGACCAATTATAAGGGTTTTCATAGTTGTGTTTGTTTCTTCTTCTTTTTTTTTTTACATTGACATGAATGGCTAAATGTGCAGTATTGAAATGATGTAGTGGTTGACCAATATGCGAGTTTCTGTAAGTTTGTCTTGTTTACCATATATATATATATATATATATATATATATATATATATATATATATATATATATATATATATATATATATCTATATATATATATATAATATATATATATATATATAAACTAAGCAAGACAAATTTACATTTGAAGCAAAGTTGTGTAATATGTTGCTTTTCAGAGGATATATTTTGAATTCTATTTGCTTTTTCTTACTCAGATTGTTTCTTTTGTTTTTTTTAAGCATCTGTCTGTGCAATTTTGCTTCTCAGGTAAATTTATCTTGTTTTAATTATGCCCGATGACCAATCTAATAGGTATAATAAATATAATTATGGCAAAACAGATTTATAGAAATTTGCTAAAATGTGACAAGGGCACAGTATTTACTCAGAATTCACAAAAAATAATGTATTATCTATCAACAAAAATAGCCAATTATTAGCCAGTCGGTCGTCCTGGTTGATATATATTGGTCCATCACTACTCTGTATGACTCTCAGACTTGGACAAAATTCAGAATTGAAGAACTTGAAGAATTAGAGGGATTTCATTAGTCCAACACAAGGTTTGCGACAAAATCGAAATAATTACATCATTAGTTTTAACTAATCATCCATATTTATTCCCTGAATACATTTACTCAGTTGGTTATTATGACATAAATAACTTATTTTATATTGATTATATATTAAACTCATTTTGAAAAGCCACAAATTAGTATTTTTTATTAATTCCGTGAAGATTCGTCTGCACTAGAATGATGTGAAATATATTGTTAGCAACAGAATTTGGTACCTCGATTCAGATTCAGTTCAAATTCAAGAATCGAAATGGAATTTGTAAGGCATTTTCAAATCAGTTCTGAATGGTGCACAACCCTTGTGACTTCAGAGCACATTAATAGTCTCTTGTATCCAGTTGGCAGTGTGGATCTCTTGAGGAATAAAACTGGGGAACATAGGCCACTTTTCAAACAACTAGCTAGGTATTTAATGAAATCCCCAGGCAAGACCCATTAGTCTGATACTATAAAGTTGTAAATTGCCATTGCAATATCAGAATTATCCAACATACATTTCCAGCCTTTTTATTTTTTTTCCTTTCATGTTGTGTTTGACGTAAAGCTCTCTTTTGTTTCTAAATTAGAGATAATATCCTCTGTGTTTTGAGCAGAGCTGCTTAGAGATTTTAATGCTTACAATAAATTCTTTTGTACAGTAATGCATCCTGGTCTAATTGTGCCTGTTATTGAGAGCTACCTCCATCCAGAGATACGCTGCCTATGCTGCTTCAGTGCTTAATTTCTTTCTATGGGATTAGCCTCAAAGGTATTACAGTCAAACTCTATAGTGCCACCAACAGCTCAATTACCTCTCAATTATCTGCTTTTAAACCTCTTTTACCTATTATTATAGATATATAATTACGTTAATTGCCACCCAGAAGGTTGTCCATTATCTTAGATTGATGGTTTGTTACTGCTTCTCTAGTACAGTTTTTACAAAATTGCGCCAATATTGAAAATCTAGCTGATATCGATATGCTGATTATTTCCATGTTGTGGCTCATAACCAATAAATGGCTGACATTGTAAATCTATACTACTTTGTTACAAAAAGAAAACTAAAACAAATGAAGACGTAACATTATTTTTTTAATTAAGTCTAGCAAGTGAATTAAGGTATTACAACATGATAATGTACATTATTATAGATGGAAAATAGAAAAAAGTCCTTATATAATAAAGGAGGAATCTGAATGATTACACAGGTATTATACAGGAGAGTTTGTGAGTGTGGTCTGAATTTACTGTGCATTTCAAAGTAAAGCTAATAAATGTACTTTTTGCAAGAAATTAACAACTCGTGCAGTATATACTGTATATCAGGACTGAGTTTTGTTGTCTGCCTCACAATATAATTAATTACAATACTTATTATGATACAATATAATTTGCCAGCAATCATAATTAATTTGTTGTTGAGATGTCAAATTTTATTTATTTTATTTATTGCTTGTTTTTGGCCTGAAAATACACACATGCACGCACGCACGCACGCACGCACGCACACACACACGCACACACACACGCACGCACACACACACACACACAGACACACACAAATAAATAAATAAATAAATAAGCAAACTTTTCACAGGATTCTCCCTTTGGATTCACCACTATATATGCTACACCTGAATGAGATTCATCAGCCAATTTTTTTTTTTTTTTTTTTTTTTTGTCGTTAACATATTTTATTACTGCAGACATTCTGACTTAAAATAAGACTCTTGTGTGTTCCTCCACAGCTGGATTCCCAGTCCATGGGCTTCACCTCATCTACCAGCTCGTCCATTTTCATGGGCCTCTTACATTTACATTTCTTCATATATTTCTTCAACATATATTTTATTATCCAAAGTGACTTGCAAATGCGGTCTTACTGCCATTTGACCTTCTGTTCTGTTCTGCCTGCTCATTTTATTCTGAGGAGCATCACAGGGGTCTGTGTCCTGCATAGAAGCCTTACATGTCTTTTTATTCTTTGTCTTTGCAGAAAAAAAAAAAAAAAAAAAACACTAAGCTTTCTAACTGTGAACAGCTGATGGTAGCCATTGACTTTCATAGTATGGAAAACAAATGCTATGGAAGTCAACTGTTTGGTTACCAGCATTCTTTTTTTAGTATTTAGCAGATTAAATAATTTAATAGTGTCATTATCAGGCTTCATTTGTATCATCTACTACTTTGTTAAAGTATTCCTACAAAGTCAGCACCCTCAAACCATGTTGGAAAATTCCTAAGTGACATATCATTGAGCTTTGGAAACTACAAGAACTGCTAATTATTTGGTTTTAGCAGCATGCTTTATTATGTACCAGAAAATAAGTATCTTTTATATTTAAATCACACTGTATTTTTTATAATTTCAACCTCCTGTCACAGCAGTGAAATTTTGCAGGCAAAAAGGTTGTTTGTCCATTGGCAATAGTGTAGTGATGAATGAATTACTACTCACACAGAAGCTCTAGTATACTTTCAAACTGTGACCACACTTTTATACTGACTCAGCCTCATGTCCTAAAAATATCTCACACTGACCTCATCCTTTTTTTTTAAAAAAACCCTGTAGGTATATATAGACATGAATGTGATAATTATCATAGTTTTTACGAATTATTTTGATTTTGCTTGTGTTTCATGAATGTGGCCCTGAAATATACAGTTGTTTCAGGGCTGACATACATAACGATCTATATAACATATGCTTGTGCTAAATAGATTTTTTGTGTGTGTGTGTGTGTGTCACAAACAAACATATGAGTCAACTCCCTAGTGGTGACGCCACCAAAATGCAGCAAATGTTTTGACTTGTTCAAAGAAATATATATTACACTAGGGAAGCTTGTACAAGACCTACAGACTCTACAAGACAGAGGCAAAGACTGGCAAAGGCAGCGGTTACATTTGCTGTGGGGCAGGATGTGAGGGCATATGTTTGATCTTTAAAGGCCAAACCCCTTGTGGCACAGGAATCAATAGCAATCTGCCAACAGTAACAGCAGCACCATGCAACCACTGTTTACCTGTGCACAGTACATCTAATAGTGCCCTAAACCAGCCAGTTCAGTTCACTCTGATGTTTATTTTATTTTTTGGACAAAACTGCACCATCATACCATACCACGCATTCGCCCCTTTACCCTTTTTCTGTTTGCTGTCAGATTATGTCTGTTCCCAATGTTTGCTTTCTGGTTTTATGGAGTTCTGCTGTACTGTTAAGCCCTGTACTTGTCACTAGAGTATACTTACCGCTGATTTATTGTGGATTTGCAGTGTTCACAGTCAGTCAAGGTCATTGTACAATTAATTCATTATGGAGTGTTTTAAGCATGCATAACATATTAGCTGTTCCAATGTTTACTTGACAACTCCTGTCATTGAAGCGACTGCAGGGTTAGTAAAATGATGATATGAACAAGAAGTAAGCTGTGTTCTCAGATCTAGTGAGCTGTCTTTGGTAAACTGTCTACATGGGACTTCTAAATATGCAGTCACATTTACCATTGTTTGGCGAATTTTCAAGGGAATATCCAAGTGGTGAGGAATTAATTGACCCAGGATTCATTGTGTTGACAAACAGAAAGTTGCATGGTTTTTTTTTTTCTTTATTGTCATGGAGACCAATTATTTTTTCTGTAACACCAAATTCTCTGATTGGTAGAGCTTTTTTCAAAATCATGGGAAATGTAGTTGTTCACCAGTAATTCAACCGTTTTTATGGAAGCTTTCAGGATTCTGTAACTTCGGTCTGGTTTATTCTTAGTTTGGTGACAGAGCCCTGACACGCCTATCCTTTTTTTTTTTTTTTTTTTTTATAACTTTTATCTAGTTCGTTTTCAGTCCAGTACTGGGGTTTGAACATTCATGCTCCTTGTTTTGTCTCTTGCTGTGAGTGCACGGATTGAGTGTTCGTCACATCACCATGTGCTCTTGTCCTGTGTGTTTTTGTTGGGTTCTTATGTTGTGTTCAGTGTAGCATGCAGTCCTTGTCCTACCTGGTTTTGGCTTGTTCTGCCTCACTACTCCTGTTGCTGGTCTTATCTTCAAATGATACATGCTTTGCTATCTTTGATTATCACCAAAATGTTAAATGTATGAGGCGGGAAATTCTGATGTATTCACATTTACATCATCTCTACATCCATGCTCACCAAAGAGATTCCACAGGGAACTTGTTCTCACTTCTCCTCTTTCCCTCTGAAGCGATGTAGGTGATCAATGGCTGTTGGCTATACTGGGCCCTGTGGGACGTCGTCGGAAAGCAACAGATACTCTGTCTGAGAGTCGTCAGATAGAACTCAGATTAGTCTCATTCATCTATAAGGTGATTATGTGACTGTGGAGCTGAGATGGTATTGATCAGGGGTCAGAGAACCATTCATTTTCTAACTCTCTTTGATACCTCACTGTAATCTAAGTGGCTGCATGTAATCTACTCTGCTGACACTCTGATATAGCCCAAGATGGAGAAGGAGAACATGGGAGATGATTTATAATGAAAAATGAATGAAATGGAGGGAAAGAAGTACTGAAAGAGGGTACAGCTTGAGACAGATTGGACAAAGGTACAGCTGTCAGTGGGTGAAGAGAAACTGACTAAAGAATGGAATTAGTTGTAAGAAAACAGATAGCAGATGGCAGGGAATAAGCCCTTTAACCAGAACAGCAGCCAAGTTCAACTCTCCTTCCCAACTCTCTATATCATACTCTCTGCAGTCATGTTAGGTCAGCAAGCACTTTTTACACTTGTTGCAAGGACTATGTGGTATAAGAAGGAGCTGTGAGATAATTGCCTTGTTATGAAACCTGACCTGCCTACTGTATGTAGGCAGCTTTCTAAGTACAAAAATAAATCTTAAATCAACATAAGCTGGTATTAGCGGTCTCCTTAGCTTGTTTATTGACATATTTTTAGAGAGATTTTGTCACTTTTTGGCTGTCTACTTATTTGTAATTGTACCTTTAAAAAAGGCGAAATTATGAAATAAAACCACTTAAGTGTATTTAAAGTGAGTACACTTTCATGACAATTTCTTAACACATTTAAGTACACCTTTTAAAAGCGAACTTTGTAATAGTCAAGTTAAAGGTTTTACTTTAAAATACATTTTAAATAATTATGTTTTAATCTTTAAAATGTTTTAAAGAAGCACACTTATTTTGATGCACTGGCTAACATACTAAAGCACATCTAAAGTACTTGATTATAATTTTAACTGTACTGTGTTACATATTATTATTACATATTATTTCAAAAACAACTGCCATTATGAAATCAATAATTATGAAATTATATATACAGATCAAAAAAAAGTTCAGCTAACTACATTTAATAGAAAATTAAATACAACATGTATTTGTCCGAAAACATTACATTCTGTTAGGACTTAAATATATTATTTTAAAGTAGATAATTTCCATGATAAGCACTATTAAAAATATGTTAAAGCAGGCATTCTTAACTCTGACCCTCAAGGTCCATTTTGCTGCAGAGTTTAACCCCAAACTTGATCAAACTCAACTGCTTTTAACTTTCTAGTAAACCCGAAGATATTGATTGGCTAATTCAGGTGTTTTCGATTAGAGTTGTAACTAAACTCTGCAGGAAAGTAGACATTGAGGGGCAGATTTGAGAACCCCTGAGTTAAAGTATATGTTTTTGTTTTGTTTTTTCACAAAAATATGCTGTAACCTACAATTAATCTAATCTAGCCAATGTTCTATAATCTCTTGTGAACAACTGAGAGAGTTTCTTTCGACAAAATATATTTTATCTGATTTTTAGCCCAGTTTTTATAGCACCATTACAGCAGCCTTAAAAGTAAAATAATAAGCAACTTTGTGCAGCCCTTTTTATCGATTTATCTAAGGCTTTTGATACAGTGGATCATGTAAAATTGAAGCATAGTTTCATCATCTTTGGTTTGTCAGAAAATTCTGTTGGGTGGTTTGGTAATTATTTATGAGATAGACTAAATGCCATCAATACACACTTTCATTTATGCATTGATGATATGGTAATGTATTTGTTAGGAGTATGAACTTTAGTATTGTCTTTTTCTGTTATGTCTGCCTGTTCCTGTTATCCTTATATGGTTTTGTTCCTGTCAGTGTTGGGGAAAGTTACTTTTAAAAGTAATGCCTTACAATATTGCGTTACTTCCTAAAAAAGTAACTAAATACTTTACTTAGTTACTTTTTATGGAAAGTAATGTGTTACATTTACTTTTGCGTTACTTTCACGTTACTTTTTAAATATGAGCAGGGGCTTGATTGTTTTTAATATAAGAAGTTCTATTTATAGCAAATGTAAAAGCCCTTTCACAACAAAAAGTGTAATGAATAAACCTCAGGCTGAAGGAAAAGTAAATTCACGTCTGTACAGTAGAACACAGGAGAAGAAGGTTCAACACTCTTCAGCAATAAAAAAAAAAACAATGAAGCACAATTGTTAGTTTATCTAAAGTCATTTTTGATTATTAGTATGGTTTGGATCATTAAAGGTCAGCAGCAAATTCTGTTTAATAAAATGGGAATAGATACATTTGTGTTATTGAGATTTAGTTAGTGCAATTTGCGTCATATTCTGAGTTTGCATTTCATCTGTTTTGATTAATTTTGTGAATACTAAATCTGTTTTGCGTTTTTTTGTGAGTGGGATGAATTAATGCACATTCACATTTAGTCTAGAATTTTATAACATCAGTCACACAGCGCAGACTAAATTCCGATTTCTCCCAATATGGGGAACAGGAGGCTTGTCAGTTAAAAAATGGGAATACAATGGTAACTGGCATTACTTTTTTGAAAAAGAAACTCAAATATTTTCTTGTAAATTAAAAAGTAATGCGTTACTTTACTAGTTACTTGAAAAAAGTAATCTGATTACGTAACTTGCGTTACTTGTAATGCATTACCCCCAACACTGGTTCCTGTTTGGTTTAGCTCTTTAGATAATTTGCTCATTAGTCAATATTAGTTAACTCCCTTCACCTGTTTTCTCCTCATCAGCTGCCTTACTTAAAGTCTTCTTTCTGTTCAGTTGTTTGTCGGTTATTGTATCATGTTATGAGCGTTACGACTACCCTGAGTTATTTGCTTGCCTGTACTCATGTGCATTATAATATTAAAGACTTACTTTATGGATTATTGTTCCTCGTCTTCTTTGCCTTCCTTAGAGAGACTGTATCAGTATTCTTCTCTGTCTATGTTGAATCAGGCTTTTCAGTTAGCCTTTGATACAGTACAGTTTACGTTGGAGGATTTAAAACTTCTAAATCTTAAAAACATATATAATAATAATAATTAAAAATCTTTGCATTTTAAATGTAAGGTTGTATGATTGAGTCGGTATCTCTATATCATTTATTATTGATTATTGATTATTAATACCTGTGCAAATTGCTAATTTGAAACCAAAAATATGTAAACAAAAATAATCTAATGAAATTAAAAATGGACTGTTTTTCCCAATATTTGTGAGGACTATGTATTTTTTATGCTTATACCATCATGTCGTTAGCTTAGCAACATGCTAATGACAACTTCTATTGAAACCAATTGCTAATCATCTGGGGAGGTTTACTTGTGGCTAATAATATAAGTCACTGTCATCTAAAGGAGTCATATAATGCAATTTCAAGTTTTCCTTTTCTCTTTGGAGTGTTACAAACTGTTCATGCATAGATGAGATCCCTGAAGTTTGAAAGACTAAAGTCTCAAACTCAAAGAGATATTCTTTATAAAAGTGAAGACTCGTCCACACCTTCCTAAAACGCCTCGTTTAAACACACCCCCACATGTCTACGTCACTGTGTGGGAAGATTTGCTTAACACCGCCCAAATGTTCACACAAAGAAAGAAGGCAGAACTTTGATTCTTGCTGTAGTTTTGTTGTTGCTGCCACCGCCATGTTGTGGAGATGCTGTGTTTTATTGTAAAAGTGTAACTACTTTGTTTGGTCTTCCAAAAGAGGACACAACTAGAAATCAGTGGTTAAATTGTATTTACAACACTGTTCCAGAACAGTTCAACCCAAATATTCAGATATGTGCAGCGCATTTTACGGAGGACTGTTTCCTGAATCTGGGAAGGCTGTGCACAAAGGTTGTTTCAATAAAGTGGGGCAATTCCAACTTTGCAAGGGCAGTTTAGTGCTTCTGACTCTCAGCCTGTAAGAAATTTTCATATTTAAAGAATTTGCTAGTGACGATTCAAATGTGAGTTTTGAGAAGTGTAGAATAGCGCTTGTTCTTTTTCGTCTCTCCAATCACAAAATGCAGACATGGTTTTATGTTTACGTGGCACGATATGCAATGCAAAGAGTAAAAAGACAGTATAAGTCATTATTATCCTTAATTATGTCCCCACAGGATGCAACAAATGCCTCGTTTGTAACGGGTTTTATTGTTTTTGTCTCGTCGTGCCAGGACACGGCATCACAGTATGGTAAGGAGCATAACATTTCTGTCATGCGCTTGAGGTATTCAGCCAATCACAACACACTGAATAGCTGACCAATCAGAGCACACCTCACTTTTCAGAATGATGAGCTTTGTAAAAATCGACGCGTTTCAGAAAGGGAGGGCATAGAGGAGCAACAATAATGAAAAGTATGTGGAAAATAATGTTTTTTTTTTTTTTTACCTTAAACCGCACTACTTTGGGGAAGTCGTAGCCTAGTGGTTAGAGAGTTTAACTCCTAACCCTAAGGTTGTGGGTTCGCGTCTCAGGCTGGCAATACCACGACTGAGGTACCCTTGAGCAAGGCACCGAACCCCCAACTGCTCCCCGGGCGCCACAGCATAAATGGCTGCCCACTGCTCCGGGTGTTTGTTCACGGTGTGTGTGTGCACTTTGGATTGGTTAAATGCAGAGTACAAATTCTGAGTATGGGTCACCATACTTGGCTGTTTGTCACGTCACTTTTCATAAACTCATCAACTCAATTGCATTACACCAAATACACAAAATAATGTTCTTTTTAGCAACATCATATGACCCATTTAACCACAGATTTATTTAAGATGCTGCTTTAGATAGCAGCTGCCCATTTAGAAAGTAGATAACAAGAGAGCTCAGCAGGTGTAAAAACAGTGCTAATGAGAAGGAAGCAGGAACAGCAGGTGATGTTCTAACTGTTAAATGTTAAATAGTGTATCTTGCGCCCACTGAACCAACTATTAAAACCCTAGGCCTTTTGATAAAGGTAATTAGATATTGATTACATTGCTAATCCAATATCCGTGCTCATCTTCAAAAGGAGGGCTGCTCTCACAGGAAATTCACACAGGAGCATTGGGTTGTTTACAAAGAAGAGAAATGAGTGTGATCACATCAAGTGGTTTGTATCTCAACCCTTTTCTTATCCTTCCACACTTACTAATTGGAGTAAAAAAAAAAAAAAACCCTAGTTAAATATCTAGTAAAATATCTCTTTGTGAGAAATAGTGGTGTGATTATCAAAACAACGCATTCAGAATCTGTTCAGTGAGGCATAATTAAATCCTCCTCAACAAATATTTTTAAATCATAATGGGAAATGAAAATACAGAATGGAGCATTGATAAGAGTAATGGAGCTTTTGAAAGAAAAACTCACAGTAAGGTCACTATGTTGTTATGGAGATTAGATTTGTCTCCATTTCAGATCGTTCAGAGAACGTTTGGGTCATTATTGTGTATTTCTGCAAGCAGATAAATCAAATGGGATCATGCAGGTTTTGAAAATGTAATAATGATATATAGATATTTTATGTCTCTTGTCTTTAAGAATGTTTGAACAAACCTCAAAAGTCAATATTTATTTATAAGTATTTTATAAAAAAAAAAAAAAAAAAAAAAAAAAAAAAAAAAAAATTCAACATTCTCATAATTTTGGACTGCAGTTATTTCTGATCATAATGTGCATTTATTATTCTTTAACTGTTGGGTTAAACTAATTAATTTTACTTGGCTGGAACAGCAGCTACGCTACTTATGTCTCTATTTGTTCTCTGCTTTGCCACGGGATTTACATCCCGTGGTAACTAGGATTTACACAAGCTCCAGTCTGGATCCAGAACACCTGAGAAGAGATGATGCCAACCCCTCAGAGGACCTCAGATGATGCTAACCCAGAGACAACATACAGAACTACCACATTTTTTATACGTTTGATTGCATAATTGCTGTAATAGTGTTAGATCGTCTGTTTGTTTACGTCTTTTATGTGATTTTTCTGAACATTTCTGCCGTATGCACATAAACTGACAGTCATCACTGATAAGATACTACTAAATATTGTAGAAAACTTAATTTTCTGTAAAGTTGCTTTGCAATGATTTGTATCGTAAAAAGGCGATACAAATAAACTTGAATTGAATTGAATTGAATTGGTCTCTTGTCTTTAAGAATGTTTGAACAAACCTCAAAAGTCAATGTTAAATGCCATCTCAACCTGTTATTATTATTATTTTTTTTTAATTGATATTGTTTATTTTTTTACTTAATCTTTGTCAGTCCCAGTCACCATTCAATTTTCTTATAAGAAAAAGAGCAGCATGAACATTTTTCAAAACATCTCCTTTTGTGTTCCATGGAAAAAAAATTAAGTGATTTGGGTTTGGAGGGTAAGGGGTGAGTAAACAATGACAGAATTTGTATTTCTGAGTGAATTAATAATTTTTATAAATTGTATTAATTGTAATTGTATTACAATTTTATTAGATATGTAATTACTTTTTTTTAATTAATTATATTACTAACATTTATTTTACAATGAGATTTGTTCAGATGAGATGTCCACTGTGAGTTTTAGTACGCAATATCAGAGCTCAGGGTACATAATGACAGATTGTTTTCCCCCTAAGATGTTCAGTCAACGGACTTCTTTATTTTCCCCTTTGATTCATTAAACTGAAACATTAAAGCCACTTCCTCTTCCAAACTTGTCAATGCTTTGAATTCATTAAGATTTGATGTAAAAGGACTCTTTTCCCCAAATACATTGCTGTCCTCTTTTGTAATTAACATTGCGATTGAGTGATGCACAATACAGTACATTTACTTTGCTTGGTCATTAGCAAAGCTATTGTTTGATATTGTGAAAATGCAAGGGATTTGCATGCATACTAAGTATACATGTGTGGCTGTGTGAGCGAGAAGAAAAACCTGCAAAATTATGCAAACGTTTCCATCATTTTGAAAAGGTTACCCCAAAGATGATACTGGCTTCACTGTTCTTTTGCTACAAAAGCACCACTTATTCACAGAGCAGTACTTTTTATTCAAAGGGTGGTGATGCAATACTGGCTTCACTGTTCTTTTGCTACAAAAGCACCACTTATTCACAGAGCAGTGAACAACAGAAAAAAGCCATTCTGACCAAAGCAGTGAGCATCAATTATTCATGTTGAGGTGATAAAAATGGTTTTCTCAATTAGTTTTCTTAGTTTACTCAAATGGTTTTTCCCAGTGTAGAGAGTATTATAACAGGTTCTATTGGCTTTTTAGGCATCGTGTTGTGTAGCTTTCATCCGTTTTGCACTCTCTGCCAAGGAACGAGTCCAGGACTGTGAGAAAGCGAAGGACTGACACCTGCTGAAGTATTCTGGCAATAGTTAGGGATGATAGTATGTATTTTTGTGATTTCTCCAGTTCTGCCTCCCTGTTTCAATTTTATCTTTGACCCGCCGCCAAACTTTAGTCATCCTTAAAAGAAATACATCATTTCACAACCCTTTCAAATCATAAGGTTAAGGTTTATAAGGCATAAAAATTACCTTGAAGGGATGTTGTGGAATTTTTGATAGGTCCTTGATGTTGCCTTATAGAACAGAACAAATTATACAGTCACATTTGTGCTGCTGGGCTGCTCTATTGACTTCATTTTACTTCCTATGTTTAGTATCTGTATATAGCTATAGGTATACAAGTACAGTATGTATGCAAGCTATTAAATAAAGTCTATGGTCCTAATTTCCACTTTATTATGCATACTCGCATACTTTTTAATAATTGCAAAACATAATTTGAAGATTGTGAGGGAAAACAAACTATAGAAGGTAGATTATTTGAAGGATTGCGAACATACACACACACACACACACACACACACACACACACACACACACACACACGCACATTACACCATTCAACAGTTTGGTCATAAGTCTCTTATGCTCACCAAGTCTGCATTTATTTGATCAAAATACTGCTTCTATGGGTGTAGGTGACATTTAAAGGTATGTACAGGTTTGTTCACACTTATGTTTTTGTGTAAAACAACTGATAAATTATAACTTGTTGACTGTTGTGGGGCACTATATTTTTTTTCAACTGTGAGCAGCTAACAAAGTTATTTTTTCATTGCCACATTAAAAAAAAAAAAAAAAAAAAAAAAAAATGCTTGTTTTACAGATTATAGTTATACTGGTCTTTGGTGTATATTATGACTGTTTTAAGAGACACTGGGAGAGTAAAGGCAATAATGATGTTCACTGCTATTTATCAGTCCAGTAAAGAAGGTCATTCAGAACCATGGACAGCAGCCACAAGATCGAAATGTGAACATGTGGCCTGGAGGCAAAGATGAATAAAGGAGGACAGCCAGGACTTATCAGTACTTCAGCAGCATGATGGAAATGGTAGGAAGAGTACAAAGGTGCTCATGTTTTCAAGCAATTCTTGTCGCCGTCCAGCTTTGCAGACACTGTGAAGGACTAATCCAATCAGCCAGTGACTGGTAGATTTTCCTTTCAGACAGAACCACTATACACTCCATATTGCTTGAACCAAAGAAAGATCCATTACCCTGCCATAAATGATTTCAAGTTGGATGCTTTTTTTAAGGTTCAATAATGTTCTCACATTGTTCTCTAATTTGGATGATTTTTTTTAGGTTCAATAATGTTCTCACATTGTTCAATATTTGTATTTGGTTTATTATTCTGTCATTCGTAAAAAAAAGTCACTTTTTTTAGTGACTTTAGCGTAACAGAGCGGAGTCTGCATAAAGCTTTACACTTCATCTTACTGTGTCGACATCTGTAGCTCTAGGGTTCGAGCTGCTTTTAGTTAAGCTTGAAACATTTCAAACCTGCTATGACTGACTTGTTTGAAAAATCAGACACCAAATCATGGGAATGTTTATGACAGGTTTATTTAAGGCACTGCCAGTCTTTCTAATTGGAAAAGAATAGTGAGGTAGAGAAGGCACTGATAACTGATATGTTTTTAAGCTCTTCATTTTTGCATTTTAAGGCTGCAACATATACAAAACAAATAAACACACAAATTAACTTGAGATTAAGGTCAACATATCTACAAAAAGTTAATGGTGAAAAATACTTTGCAAGAAGTATGTATCTGCACAAGAATAGTGTAATAAAACATTACTATATACATACATACATACATACATGTATATAATATATATATATATATATATACCACACACACACCACACACACACACACCACACACATATATATATATAACCTCATATATATATATATATGTGTGTGTGTGTGTGTGTGTGTTAACAAAATAAGTAAATAAATGGAATATGGACATCATCATTACTTCCAAATAGTTTCTTGAATTTCAGGTTATACAATTTGACATCTGACAACCTTTGCCATATCATAAAAGGTTAAATTTATATTTCAGTTTTGATCGTACAGATAAGTGCAATACATCAATCGAATCTGTAAAGGGTCTACTTTTTTTTGTATACAGACATAATAACAAACAAAACTTTGTGCACTTATAAAATAAAGATAACAATCAAGGAGTGCTGTCTGCAGCCTTTGTCTGCGCTGATCTTCAGATACAAATGCGTCATTAAAATGAACTGTAACTCAGTTGAATACTCAACGAAGAGAATGAGAGAGATATCTATAGAAAGCCTGACATGTCTACTTTTAAACTAAACAAGTGCTGCTGAAAACAAATATTCTGTGATAAAATAATCCATATGAAAACAACGCGATGTCCGTTTTTCACGTCTACCTTCATTATCTTCTAATGTGACCACGCCCCCGCGCCGAGCGCGCTTTTGAGATTCAAATGTTTCACTGAAGCGCGCGGCTTTTGAATACGCCCACACAACAGAAGACAACGCAGCAAGATTGTTCTTCAAGTTTTTTTTTTTTTTTACTGTTTGCTTCGCGACTGAGAGGAATAAGACATAATTCACCCCAAAAAGATGTGATGTGATTGAGGATTTGAGATTTGGATTTCCTCAGAAAAAGAATGAAGCACTTTATTCAGCAGAGTTCATAAACATGAGTAAGTCTCTTTTTATTTATTTATAATACTTGTACTAGTTTTCACATAACGTGTAAACATTTTACTAGTTAGACTTTTTCCAAATACTTTTTCCAAACTATAATTCCTGACTAAATGTATAATCAAGTGAAATATTATGAAGTTTCAATAACAATATACACTACTATACCATTCAAAAGCTTGATGTAAATAATATAAATGTAACAATAACTGTAACTGTAACAAATGTAACAATCATTGCTGTTCTTTCAATTTATCCCCCCTAAAAAACCTAAAAAAAAATTCTCAGCTCTTTTAAAAATTAATTATTCTAATATTAAAAAAAATATTAGTTACAGAGAAATAATTCTATAATTTAATTTTTTGTAGAAAATAAGATTGTTAAAAGGATTTCTGAAGGATTTTGTGACTGGAGTAATGATGCAAAAAATTCAGTTTGAAAGTCAGCTTTGATTTTTCCTAATAAAACTGTTTAACTGCACTCACAAGTGAATATTAAATTATGTTGTGGGATAATTAAATATATTCTAAATAAACTACAAACATAAAATTATATAGATTTATTTTGTCCTCACATTCTTTCTTGGTAACTCATCCCTCTCAGTGACACAGCTGACTGAATGGCTCATTATGCAGCTCATTATGCAGGCCTTTTGTCTTCTCAGGTGTGAATTCATGATAGTTGACGCCTACTCGCATATGACTTTTACCAACAAAAAGTGTCTTAGAAAATTTAAATCAATATATTGTTTTCTGTAAGTGAGTAAACAAGATGATTTTCACATTATTTAGAAAAAAAAAAAAAAATTCTAGGCTACAAGCTCCAGTTCTCAAAATTCCTGGGAACCAATTTTCTGTATGTGTTTTATTGCCTTTATTCAAGTGATTTAACATTTTTAGTTTTTTCACTAACCACGCATAACATTTTTTTTCTCAAAAAACACAATCATGTACATACATGCTGCTCACATATTATTATAGCCTAGTTTGTGCTGATTACAGTGAGATTAGACTTTAGCCATTTAGATATTTATAAGAAACTGAAAAAAGCACAAATGTCAGGGCATGACAAAACTTCTCCAGGCCCCAAAAATACCCTTAGACTCCAGAGGGTTAAGTTATTTTCGGGGTTATCAGGAGAAAATCTGAAAAAATGACAAATTTTGGGGTATCATAAAAGGTTAAATTTTACCTTGTTATGATATCAAATGACAAAAATGCTATATGCTGGTTATACCACTGTGACTATTTGTTTCTTTAAAAAAAATGTACAAAGAAATAATTATACTATATAATTATATAATTATTAAGCAATAATTATGCATAATCATGGCACATATGTTAAAATAATGGTCTTTTAATGGTTACACCACTCTGACATGTTTTATTTTAATTTTCCACAAAAAAAAACAACAAAAAAAAAACATCAAAATTCATTTTAATTGAGAATTTTAACACTTTTATCACAGAAGTTCAGCATTTAGGCCATTGTCTGTATAAACTGCATCAATAATAACATAAATGGATAGTTCATCCAAAAACTAAAATTCTTTCATAATTTGCTTTTTTGATGGATGAAATTCATTAAGGTTTGTTCTTGCACATCAAGCACACTGATGAGCTTCTGTGTTGAGCTTCTACCATACTAATGAGCTTTATTTGCATTGACCAATGGATAAAAGCCTTTATCCATTGTTTATCCAATGTTTATTATATAAAGCAATTGTCATTGCAATTGTAGAAAATGTATTTATTATTATTATTATTAATTTTATTATTTCAAAGATAAAAGTCATATGGGCTTGGAATGACATAAGGATGAGTAATTGACAGAATTTAAATTTTTGGATGAACAATCCTTTTGATTCCAAAAAAAAAAAACTTAAAAAAAGAAAAGTGCCACATCATTGACCCCATATGCTATTTAACTTTGTATAAATATATATACATAAAACAACATACAAGTAAATGCATATCCTTCAAGTTATATAATCATCATGTGTCAGTATTATAGAATCTCCATTGTACAAACTCATTTTCAATCCACTACTTACTCAAGACAACAGAAATAGACACCTTTAAGAATTCCCTAATTAGCATCGACACTTAATCAGACAAGCCTGTATGTGTTTGTCCATGATAAAAGACAAACGACAATGGCCTGTTCTGGATCCTCTCATGACCTGCAGTTACCTTTATTTAACTGATTGATGATGGTAGATATGGCTTCAGTTGATATTGTATAAAACATAAGTCAATAAAATGGATTGTGCAAGGAAAGCAAAGAGTAGCTTGTCACTGAATTTTAAACTTTTAAAAGAGCTTTTGTTCCATCTGAAAACAGCAGCAGTCTTTGGGGAGAGAATGTAGAGAAAGTGTAGAGAAAGTCCCTTTATGGTCAATTTCTTTCTTTTGTTGTTAATAAACGTACATGTACAGTACATCTCCTAAATTTCCCTGAATTGGGGGAAAGACTGAAATTTTCAAAACATCTAGTCAAGATTGTTATTTTTTGTTTGTTTTGTTTTGTTGTTTTTTAAATCAAAAGTGCAAATTCCATTCCTTCAGTTACTATATTGAGTGTTGCAATTTCTTCCATTCATTTTCTACAAGTTGTCCATCTCCTCCCCTTTATATTGTCTCTGGTGCAGTGACTGTGCTGGCCAGCAGGGTGGCGCTGTTCTCTGGGAATTGTTCAGCAGGGAAATAGGAGTTTAATTTTGCTGCTTCTCAGAGCCCATAAATGTTTCATTTTTAATAGCACGTAAGTGTCCTCACGTCTCTGGCCTGGAAATGTCTGATAGGGTTTCCATGCTAATAGAGGCTAACCGTCGGGAGCTTTCCGCAGCCACCGGTTAAACTGTTGCTTGAACAGGATGTGCCATTTTACATTAGCTTGAACGATCTCAACAGCTCGAGCAAACGCAGGTGCTGACTCTCCCCCGCTGGTGAGGATGAACTCTTTCAGCTGAAGAAAAGAAGGTAAAAAACAGAAATGATTAATATTATCATTAACAATTTCATTATATCGTGTCTGATGTATCAGATGTAGAAAGTTTGTGTGTCTATGCGTGTAAGTGGGATCTTCAATAGTGAAACAGCGTCAGAATATACAATGCATTTACATGCAAATGCCTGACATGTTATTTAGTGGATAATGATGTTTATGATAATGAGGTGTGGAAATGCATTTGAAGTAAACAGATTTATTTGTGTTGATGTTTTTCTGGAATGTAAGGGCAGTTGGGTGTCTGTAAAATAATAAATAATAAAAAACTCTGCTAGCCTCTAACATCAATTAAGAGCATACAATCTCGACCTAAAATCTCCATTTAGCAAGCAACACATTACAAAAATGATTCCCAATTCCTGAGGTCATGAAGACAATGTGTATTAACATGCACTAGGATTCAGGATTAAAGCTGCTCTTTTGGTCCAATTTTGGCAATTTCGAAATTGCTGTTCATTCATAGAAACTTTCAAAAGAAGTAAAACGATCATTCCAAACCACAGTTAGATGTAGTGCTGATTGTTCGTGAATCTGTGGATGAAGTGCTCTGGCAGCAGCTGATTGTCAATGACAGTATGCTAATGCTCTGTTTAAGAAAACACTGAGGGGCTTTGTATTATCTCTGTATGAATGATAAATTGTGGAAGATGAAGTCAGCTGGATGAGAAAGTGCTGCGCTGCGGTGAGAAGAATCAGCAGTCTTTGTCCTCTGGGACCGAAGCTGAATAAGTGAATATACGTTCCATTTCCTGTAATAAGGTTCAGCAGTTACCATGAGGAAATAACCCAACAAAATTGTCCAGAGCACATTTCTGCAGTCTTCAGAGTTTACATTTGCTCATTTTCTCCATCTCAATAATTTGCTGACCAGAGTTTGTTTGTAAGTATTAATGTTCTATGAAGATTTGTCAATAATTCATTCCTGTTTTAGTTTGATTAGAGGTGTACCTCTAGCCTCAGGATGATATTAAAGTTCAGCCTCACCTCATTCAGCTCAGCCTCAGTGTTGAGAAACTCTGTCACACCGCTGATTAATTTGGAGTTCATAAATAAGGCTTCTCCATACCTGCCAACGAGAGACACTGTTATTAAAAACACTGGAGCACCACAAGCAAACAAACACCAATAGATATTTCCCATGATGCTCTCTGGTCCTCCAAACGCAAACAAGAAATAACATTCACCAATAAACATCTTATGAGAGTGCGAATGTTAAATTTATATCAGGGACTGAGAGGAGGGTTAAAATCACTGATAAACAGAGATCAATGAAGCCACATTCACCTGGAATTCAATATGTCCCATTTCTTGTGGAAATATCTCCATGCTAAATGTCTTCCAAGCGGATTGCAGCCCACATGTATGATGACATCGATCACGTCCTGATCTGGCACAAGGTCAGAGGTGAGGGACAGGTTCAGGAGCCTGTGGAAAAGACAAATAAATAAGAGTTTCCTTAGTTTGTCATTATATTTATTATATCTTAGCTTATGCCTTTCATATTCAATTTTGTGATGCTATGCTAGCTTAAAGCTTGAGTAAATCTGAGATACAAAACACATTAGTCTTCACCGTTTTCAGCGAAGACAGCCACTGACAGGCCTGGCGAAACACAATTATTCAAATATATTTTAAGACTGTGAATCAGTGTCTTCAAAAAGTAATTAACCTGAAAAGCCCAAATCAAATGCAGATAGACCCATTCGCTTCAAATTGGTGCGAAATGTCAAGTAGATGAAAAAGGAAGAAATAGGAAATTAGATTTTGCACATAAAGACGCTGCCACGGTACACAAGTTTCAATTTGCAAAAACATGTGGGGTAATTGCTTCGCTGTTTTTGGTCTCTTGTTTCAGTTCAACCGATTTTCTGGGCTTTTGACTTCATGCGTCGCCGAGTCACTTGAAACACTTCTTAACTAAAAACCCTGGAGATTATTGCCACGGTGACAAAACTTACATCTGTATGTGGACAGCAGCTCCACAGCTCGCAAACGTGACCTCCTGCTTCCTCTGGACAAGTGCAAACAAGTTTTCAGAACAGCTTCTTTTTCATTGCTCGTTCACTAATCACATTTTTCCATCATTTTTTTTTTTTTTTAAAGTTTACAATTGGAAATTCTGATATCGGACTTGTGTAATTAAATTCTAGCAGGTATATTTGTGACAGTGTGAAAACGGTTTGTTCATGACTGATAACGTCACCATAAAGATTAGTATGTTCATATTAGCATACTAGCATATAACTGTGTTAAGTATACATAATGTACACTGTGCATAGTATGTGCATTTCCTATATGCAAGGGATACCTACTACATTTACTGAAATATGGTATACAACCATCCCACAATGCAATACACTTGACCTGAACTTAAATTTCAGGTGTGATGAATGAATAGGAAGTGATTGCAGTAGTGTTTTTTTTTCTTTTACTAAGATTTCAGTCTTTAAGTCTGCAGGAACATCTGTAGGTTAGCAGTCAGAGCGGAAGTGGGATCAGCTAAAACACACACACACACACACACACACACACACACACACACACACACACACACACACACACACACACACACACACACACACACACACACATTCCAGTAGTGGAGAGGAATTATTTTTGGCACACTGGATCAAAACATACATCATCAAAAGTAGTAAAAACATGGAGGAGGGAGATGCAATTCACTTCATGCCATAGAAATCAATACTAAACACAAGCTCCATACACCCCATCCTTCAGACATTTACTAGCTCACTCCAAACACAGGGCAGTTTTCTCTGCAGTAGATTAAATATCACAAACACACACTCTCACACACACACATGCTACTCATCTGGGACGGGGGCTTTGCTTATGCACGCTATGTGGAATTTAAGTGTGGCTGAAATCAATGAACCGCTGCTAGAGGTCTTCTCCACTCCTTTAAATCCAACACTAGAGCACTAGGTGGATGTTTGAATGCTGCAGTCATGAAATATTTCAAATTTCCCCAGTCTTTGGGTTCCTGGAGCGCTTTGAATAAACCGACACCAGCATAACTTCAAATACAGGCAGATACCTGATGGATTGTGTAGTTTTATACTTAAATGGCTTTTCAAAGGAGAATCATTATTTACTGGGTAATTTAGACTGGATTAGATTTAATCAGGGTTTAAAAAAAATCACTGCTTTGAGACCTCATTTGAGGAAAGTACTCAGACATATGCACCTTTGAATCATGATGGTGCAGTTGAACAGTGCCTGAAGTCAGACGATTCAGGTAGATAGGAATAAAGTCATGAATTTGCCAATGAAAATCCAACTGGGCATATTAGAGGTGGTATGGAGTGGTTTCCTGTTCATTTACACTCACATCGAGAGACAATTATGGAGTCTTCAACAACATACCACAGATATGAGGTTGAAAGAAAATGCTACTTGAAACTTCATGATTAGCCATAATTTACTTCATAAGTCAAATACATAATTAGATCTTTATAATCTGACACAAAAACAAATCTCCATAATGAGAGATATTTGAAGTGTATAAAGCAACACCAAATGCTTACTAGGCAACAATGATTCATAAGGCGCTACCTGCGTATTGAACAGAGATACCTACAGACTTTATTTCATGGAAATTCATTCAACAGGGTTAACTCTCAGAGGACAGTCAACAGCTGTAGTTTTTTTCTTTGAGCTGATATAAATTCAGTTACAGGTTCTTCACACATCGATGTGGCTATCACATCACGCTAATGCTGTGCATTGTAGCACTAGGTGCCAGTCTCTAATTAGCATGTGACTATTATTAGAGTGTTTTTCTAACAGTGATGTCTAGCACTTTCAACACCACCACATCGCTACTGCACTTCAAATAATTTGCTAATATTCAGATACTTTTGTGTTGTGGGGAGAAAGGTTTATTGGCCCTTTCTTTTTTCATATCTTTCAAAAAAGTCAAGGTTGTCAATGTTTTCAAGAAACTAAATAAAACCAGCTACCATCACAAGGTGACCATGATTTTGCCAAGTATATGTGTATAGGTTGTCAATGTTTTCAAGAAACTAATTTATTTCGGTCCTCACAGACAATCAATCATACAAAAAATAAATAAAGTTGTACATAATAACGAAAAGGTGTAGGCTTGAAGCCTCTGCTTATTTACCCTTTGTACATAATTATCAATCAAATGAGCGGCACTTTTTCAATAGTAGCCTACACATATACAAAGTATATAAAGAAAAAAATTTAAATAAAATAAATTATAATACCCGGTTAAATTAAATAATCATTAACCACCTTGTTTTTAAACATTTTCTTAAATTTACAAAGTGAATTACACAATTTTAATTCCGTATGCAAATTATTCCATAGATTAACCCCTTTGGACAGATACGCATCTATTTTTTGTATTAGTTCTTACCCTTATTTTTTTAAACATATGCATTCCTCTTATTCCATACTGACTTTCTCTTATTTCAAACAGCCTCTGGATACAGTTTGGAAGCAAATTACTGTAGACTTTATACATTGTCTGTACAGTGTAGAAATTTACTAAATCAAAAATTTTTAAAGCATTTAAGTTACTAGAAACAATTGATAGTTGGTTCGTGATAGTCAACATGTTTTATAATCCTTATTGCTCTTTTTTGTAACATATATATTGGATTTATATTGGTTTTTATGCATGTCCCCCAACCCTCCACACAATAGATCATGTATGGAACTATGAGCGCACAATACAAAATATATAATGATTTTCATTTCAGAATATGTTTAGTTTTATGTAATATTGCAATGGATTTGTGACATTTTTCTTTTTACATGATTAATATGTGGTTTCCAACTTAATTTTATGATCTATTATAACACCTAGAAATTTATTTTCATATACTCTATCTATTTCCTCATTGTTAATCCTAATTTTAACTTTATTAATACTCTTTCGATTACCAAATATTATGAACCTTTGTTTTACTTAAATTCAATGACAATCTATTATCATCAAAACCATTTTTTTTAAGATCATCAATTCAATTTCCACTGTATTCAGAAGCTGTTCCAAATTTTTCCCTGAACAATATAAATTAGTGTCATCAGCAAACAAAACCATTTTTAATATTTTTGACACTTCACAAATATCATTTATATACAGTACAAACATTATGGGGCCTAACACTGAGCCCTGTGGAACACCACAAGTTACTTTCATTAAATCTGATCTAACATCATTTATTTGGACAAATTGATATCTGTCATCAAGGTAACTTTTTAACCAAAAAATAGGCTTTGCCTCTTATACCATATCTTTCCAGTTTTCCTCATTAATAGACCATGATCAAAAGTGTCAAAAAGCTTTTTTTAAATCCAGGAATACCCCCAAAGTATATTCATTATTATCCATTGAAGTGGGAAATCTCTTCTACCATTTCCATCACTGCCATTGAAGTTGACCTATTTGCTCTAAAACCAACTGATTGTTCACTCAGTAGTTTTATGTTTGTCTATGAAGTTGTCTAGCCTACACACAAATAGTTTTTTCCAAAATTTTCGAGAACTGGGAAAGCAGAGAAATTGGTCTGTAATTGGAAAAAAAGATGTCTATCACCGCTTTTAAAGATAGGAATAATTTTAGCTATTTTCATATTATTTGGAAATAATCCTGTTAAAAAGTAGTAGGATCATGGAACAAAGATTTACATGTCAAAATGCATAGTCCTATCCAAATTTAACCCTTACCAATAGCCAGTGTTGTATTAAGGACCAGCTCATTTGATTCCGAGTCAGGATGGAGACCAGAAGAGGGTCGAGTCAAGACGGCATGATCCTGAATACATGACAAGACCAAGATAATGAAATTATGGTCTTGGACTCGGTTTCGCGTCAGGGTGTAAGTCTATATTTTCTTGGTCCTTCAGTCAGAGTCCATATTTCTGAGTCCAAGGCCATATTTCATGTTGACTCAAACTCGAATCTCTTATCTGGTCTCTGTCTTGTCTCAAACTAAATCCTCTTCTGGTCTTGATCTTAAATCAGACTTTACTCTCTTCTGACTCAGACGGAAATGCATTGGTCTCAACGCCAACACTGCCAAAAACTACAGATACAATAGAAGCAAGGGTGCATTATATTGTAAACTTTAACGTCAACCTCAAGCCTATTCCTAGCATCTAAAAGAACTCTACAATCTGAAAAAGACTCATTGATTTTATCTTCATGTAAGGCATTTACCACTACAGAAAAAAATGAATATGTTTCTTGTTGACTGTAATTTGATGAGTAATATCTTAACATGAAGATGAAGTTGCCTGAATATAGAGCACTGAAATGTGTGCTTACTAAGTGCGGCACTATTTATCTTCTTGCTCTAGTGAGACAAACGACATCCCTCTCAACACACTCACGACGAAGCCATCCCACAGGAATCAGCCTGTTGAGTGCTGAACACTCACTGCAGAGAGGGGTCATGGTGGGTCTCTTTATATGGGAATGTTTATTTCTCTCAGTGCATCCATAAAACAATGACCAAATGCAACCGAGTAAATGTAGACGTCGAACCTGCAGAGAATCCTCAGAGAATTGCTTTAGAATATGTGTGGGCTCAGAGATCCTCGTCTGGCCTGGACAAGGTGTAATCCGTCACCGTCCTCATCCTGCAATTGAGTTGGGAGAGGATTTAAGACACATTGGAGACTTGTGGGAAAAGCTCCTATGGCAGCCATTGTCTTTACTGCCCCGTCAGAGGAGTGAGTGTAGCTCTGCTGGTGTGAGTGACATGATGTCGAGGAAAGGACTGAATTGGATTGCTTCATGAGGTACAGTAGACTACAAAATAACAAGGGAGTTATAGTCAGAGGAGTACAATACATGCTCCAGAGATCTCCAGACTCCTGCTATCAATAAAATGGCAGAAAGCCCCCCAAAAAATCATGAATAAAGTGAATGAAGAAGCTGGTACCAAGCTAAAAAGAAGCTAAAACTTTCAGCTGAGATCGATTAATCAACGTGTCATGTTACAGTAGCTTGTTATTTGAATTCCGTTCCTTCGTCATTGTTAATGAGGTGGACTGACCTGTTGAGCAGGAAGATGTTGTCACTGCAGGTCAAGGCCTCCAAGAGAACCTTCTTCTCAGAGATGGCTGTAGAGGAGTGAAACTTCATCTAGATAAACTCCCACACATCCTTATCCATCAGAGAAACGCCTGTGCAGTACACGATGTCCCTCACATTGGGTGGAATCCTGTGAGACAGAGGATTGCACGAAAAATATGAGGGAAGACACAAGGTAACTATAAATGCTTATAAATGGTCATTTATATAGCTAATAAGCTGATAAATAAGAAATGTTCATTTTAACATTTAAATGTTCATAACATTTACAACTGTATTGATGGAGCCAAAAACATAAATGCAAGGAAAATATTTATTAATGGTGACACACATTGATTAGCATAGATGCAGACCGAATGTTGCAGGTGATTAGCATTCCTCACTGTGACCAAGTTGGTTAATTAAACATTTACGAAGTGTTATTCACACACCATTAGATCACATTGTGTTCACATCTAATTTTAGTTTGAAATTCTTAAAAAAAGACATTTTCCTAACGAGATAACAGCAGGAATTTAAGTCCTCAGGGCTGTTCGGAGATAGAAAATCACAAGTCAGCGTTCCACCTCCAGAAGAACAAATGAGTGTGAGTGTATTTCTACATGTTTTTATTTGTATGCTGATTTGAGAAGTTGATTCGGCTTGTTTCTTTCGCTAAAAATGTCTATGCGTGAAATATCATTTTAAATAAAAAGACACTCTTTGATTCAAAACGGGCCGCTTTGGTTCAAGTGGTCTTCTGCTGTCTGCAGTCACTTTGAATCACTAGAATTCTGTCACAGCGAAAAATCATCACCGCAGGCCTCCCAAAGTGAGTCACAGTGCAATATGTATAGTCTAGCAATATATCGGTCATAAGTAAGAGCCCTCTATGGACCCATGGATATCATCTGGTTACAGATCTCAGAATAGAAAAACAGTCTACTGTCGAGCTACACAGAGAGAAAAGCATCTCAAGCTGTGAAGCGATGCATGTAATATTCGTACAGGAAGAAGAAATAACATTAAACCTCTGGAGGAGCCGCGGCGATACAGTGACTGAACTTTTGATTTGCTCAAACAAAGCGCAATAAAGACCTGCTGATTCTGGATGAGCCGTCGGAGCCTCTGGGAGTTTTCAATGTAGCAATACAGAAAACGGCACCTCCAGTAAGATATGAAATCATGTCACAACCAATTGGAGCATATAGACTGAAACTTGTTTATGACTTCCACTGACAGGAATGCTAAGTGAATTCAGAAACACAGTTAAATAATAATGTTTGTGACATTCAGCTGCAGTTATATTGGGAAAAATGTATGAATTTTATATATTTTCACAGTAAAAATGGGATGACAGCACAAACATAAATCTAGTTTTCACTTTTATAACCTTTCCTATTGTAACCAAAATATAAAGGTTTGATTTTTTTTCAAATATTTGCATCTGTGGAGGAGGCATGTTTATAATAAAAGGCTGTTATGAGATTCTGCAGGGAGCTTCCAATATATGTCTGGCAGATTCTTTTATTCTTGAAACAATGTACAAAGTTTTTGTTTGTTTGTTTGTTTGTTTGTTTGTTTGTTTACATTATGAGCATTTGTGACCCTGTCTCAAAATCGAATTATGATAACAATAACAAGCATCAAAGTTTGATTTTAACCATTAATTTTAATTTTATTTTGATGTTTTAATTTTACTATGATGGTATATATTTGATTTATATATTTTATATTGTCTTTATAAGTATATGTAGAAAACAGTAAATCACAAAAAAAAAAAAATGACTTTAGCTTGGTTTTCACAGGCAGGGTCACATTAATTCTTTCAAATAGAGACAAACTGTATTTATTAATTCACTTACTTCACAGAGGTATCTGACTTTAATTTCAGTTTCTTTTTTTTGAGGCTGTGGTTTCTTGTTTATAATCAGTAAACCACATTACTGTGATTTGTCAGAATTGTTTTTGGCTGTACAGTGATCTGAAACTTGTCTTTGCAGCTCATAAACACTGCTGGGTTATTCCTCTGGCATTATCATCACCTAAACCATTAAAAGACATAAAGGTCAAATGCATTCCACTTTTATGATGTGCTAATCCCTGAATATCAAACTGAACAGATTATTTTTATTGTCCCAGTAGGACTAGAGGTCATTTTTAAAGAAAAGGACAGTGAAGGACACATCTGGCAGATCCAGACTTCTGCTGTCAGCTCAGAGGCACAATTCAGAACAGTTATAACATAAAATAAAATGCAAAAAGTAGTCAAATGTATTAAAAATTATACATAAAATTAAGTATCAAAAGGATGGTACAACTAAAAACAAAAACAGTGGAGAAGAAAGGCAGACAAATTTCTTGCCATCTGTTTAATTTTTTAATCAGTTGTTCAGGATAAAAGTATCTGCTAAATGCCTTAAATGTAATATATATATATCTCATAGCTCCAGCTCTCTGCCAGTGGATTAGACTATCCTGTCCACGTGATGATACATCTAGCAGGAGGGATTGTGTTCAGTAAAGAGACTTTCTGTCTGTTCAGACACGATCAGAAACCTCACACTGGACTCCACGGGGGAATAATTACAGAGCCACTGAGTGGAACATCTTTGACTGAGCAGGTCAAACACTAGCTGAATCCAACTGAGTGTTTATTTCACATGTTGAAAGCAAGAATATTAATCAAAAAAGCTTTTAAATTGAGCAGCCTGCTTTTATTAGTGTCTAGTTAAAGGCCTCAGAAATCATTAAAAGCACATTATATGACGCCAAGGTCAATATGTGACATTTTATGTGTAATAAAGCATCTGGGCATTTATTAAAGGTCTGTCTGTCAATCTAGGGGCACAATTTTGAAGAAGCCAGCAAGCAAATTTCCAATGCAAAATTTATTACGGCTGTCACAAATAAAGTGAAAATGTCACTTATGCCATTCAATTTAGATTTGCTCATGTTGCATCATATTTCTTTTTGCTTGTTTTTACAGTGTTGCACAGTATAACCAATCATAAATGATTCTGTTAAGCTTATGAATGCAGTGGCCAATCAGAGGCATTCAGATATGTCATCACTAATCATTAGGCTATGTACTAGGTTGCCAGTGGGTACTGTGTGTGCTCTTTTATATGTTTGTAGGCATGCGGCCAACTGTTGTAATCATTTCCTAACACCTTGGCAAACACAATATCTTGGGCAGAGTAAGAACATACACCCACAATCCTGTTTATTCTTCATTATGGTCATTAGTCCCTGCCGGTGCCATGGTGTGTTTGGCAGTGTGATACTGCATACATGCATGAGAACATTGCTGTGGGAAGCAGCGAAAACTAATTAGATAAACAAATGTGTGTTGCCATGGACATTTGGAATAAAGCTCCTACTGTATGAATCTTGGCAGGGTTGAACATACAGAACAATAACCAACCATATTTTGCAATATTCTCATTCTGTAAAATGTGTCATTATGTGCAGACATTCTCTGAATTTGCTCACCTGTTCTTGTTGCTGGAAATCCAGTCTGAAATGAGAGAAACAGCCTGCCGGTGACAGTGTTTGTTTCCAAAACTGCAGGCCAGCATCATCACCTCCCTCTGCAACTCTCTGAGGAGGTAAGAAGGAAGTACATTAGCAGCTAAAGATGGAGGAAGGGTAAAATGAAAAATTAAATACATGTCTACTGAGGTCATTCCCATCTCTGAGGTGGAAAATGTCTGGCTTGCACTTTGCAATTCAGTGTCCTTACTCAGACTACATATAAGTTAATAACTGTAATACATAATTCAAGAAATGTGAAATTCAAGACTCACTCGGTCTGATAAGCCACCTGCATGAAGGAGCCGTCGGGGGAAGTGGCCGGCCAGCCCAACTTGAGATATTTCGGTTCTACCTGTCTTAGAACATAGTCCTGATGGCACACACACACACAAAAACATTAGGTACATTATAAATGTGTGTGTGTGTGTGTGTGTGTGTGTGTGTGTGTGTGTGTGTGTGTGTGTGCGTGCATGCGTGTGTTTTGACTCGCCATACGGTAGAGGGAAATGTCGCAGCAGGTAATGTCACAGCTAATTTAGCACGACTGCTTTATTTCATGCCCTCTTACTGAGATGACTGAATGATCACAATTAGACCCTGCTATGTCGCAATTCAATTCTTAACACACACTTACACGGATAAAAGCACTTAAACGCTGGTAGAGGACATTGTTTTCCATACTGTGGTGGACCATACAGCTGATCAGGTGTGTTTGTCTTGCATTACATTCTAAACATCTGCTCTGTCTCACAGTAAACACAGTGATGGAGAGAAATAGAGAGAAGATGTTATTAAATTCATCACACTCACTGCTGACACTAAAGGGTCGTCCATTACAGAGGAGGGGCAGAAATGACTCATGCGCACTGAGGGATTGTGGGTAGGCGTTTGAGTGATATTCAGAATAACTAAGTGATAAATGAATATGAAAGCAGGTGGACAGGCAAGACAGAAGCCAGAGGAACAGAGAAAGTGTCTGACACTGTCATGTTAGGCTGTGTTCAAAATGGAATACTAGCACACTGCATAATGCATACTATCTTTAGAAATAAAAATTTTGGTATTATACAAAATATTTTGCACTGCTGTTTTGGATAATGTTCAGAGGAACTTCTGAGTTCGATCTGTCTGGCGGTGAGTCGAGTCATCTGAGACGTGCTGCTAGATATCAGCTGTGTCTTTCTTATTGCACTAGTCAAGGTTAAAATACAACAGACACCAAACTGATCTGAGATCAGACTCACGCTGAACAGGCTGTGGTCTTCAGTGCGGTCCAGGAGTTTGTCCAGCTGGTAAAGAGCTCGACTAGCAGCGTGCCATGGCAGAAACTCGGTCTCCTGAGACAAATATGAGATCATCTGCAGAGGGACGTTTTGGGGCAAATACCCCGCTCTAGAGAAAAGAAAGAGAGTACGAGGATCAGACACTAGCAGCTCATTTTTATGCATATTTCCCATTTGCTTTGACACGTCATTAACATCTGATTACAAACAGTTCATTTTGTTCATCATTATTCGTTTAGAATAACTGCCAGGCATTGTGCTTTGTGTGGGGAGTCATAATGTGCTGTAAGAATAAAAAAAACAGCTTCTTTTGTACGGCTACAGTCGTGTTCAATTTGCATAACTCCATAAAACATAAGATCTCTTCTAAAACACAGACATGAGCATTAATAGCACATATTCCCTGTCATTTGGAGTGGCATATCAAATCCCAGAAGAACTTCAGCAGGACCTTGGGCTTTAGTCAAATGAGACACTGTGTTTCTGCCACACATCGGTACCTCCTCCATTTATTTTCTATCCATGTTTCCTACCGACTTTCTCTTCAGTCTTTTTAGAAACTCCCACAAGAATTTTATGAGAGCGGAAAAAAAAAAAAAGCGGATGATATCTTAAAGCAAAAACACAAGAGACACAAGACTTTCCAAGAGCGTTGAAACCAGTGAATGCTTTGGTTTTTGCTAAGGTGCACACTTTTGGCCACCCAAATGCCTTGGCAACGTTCTAGAAACCCAAGCATCATGGAAAAGAGTTTTGTAAATGCAAGCACCACTCAGAAAATCTAGTTGAGATCATATTCATGTTCCACCTGCGCTGTGGTCTTCCTGTTAAAGGCCTTTCTCTGACTCACCATCCAGGGAAATTAATCTTAATTTATCACAGTTTCATGCAGGGCACATAAGCGCTCCCTACCAGAGGTCAGGCGAAAAAAGGAAGTGATCAGACTTGAAAACGGACTCATTAAATTCCCGAGGACAGATTCACCCAACACACATTTAATTGGGACATTAATCACAGTTACTCACAGACACCCTCAGTTACCCATGTATATGCGATTATCTCAAAACATTTTCAGGATTCTGCGTCTAAACCTTGAGGAGAACAAGCTACCGTTACCCAGTATAAAGCATTAAACTGTTTAATGAGAAATAATTGTATAACAATAAACAATTAATCCACCTATAATGATGCCAAGGCACTTGAAACACTCGTTCACTGTCATTCTTTCACACTGATTACGAGGAAATATTCAATATATATTCTCCCGATTGATGTGTGCACAAGACATGAAGAAAGATGCAGTCTTGACACAGAGGCAAGAGCTTTTTTTAATCCTCATATTAATAATATTACATGTGCATTAATTATGTTGTGTTTCTCCTTGAGCTTCAGCTCTTCAAGACAAGAAACACACACACACACACACACACAAACACACACACACACACACACACACACACACACACATATGCTATAATATATCCTAACTATTAAAGTGTGTATACAATATTAAAGTGTGCTTCTTCGGAGGAAAAAAATAAAGCAAATGACATAATGGTTGTTATTTATATTTAGAAACACTTCCATTATTATCACATTCCAACAGTAGTGACTGGAATAAGGCCATTTAGTTTATCCTTTCCATAAAAAAACTTCCCTTTTCTTTTTCTGTTTCCATTATTCAGGGGAAATTTTCATTAAAAATAAAAGAACACAACAGGACCATAAAACTGTCATGAGGCACTGACGTTTTTCCTGCTGTTAGTGAGCACAGTAATGAACTGCACTCTCATGCTTTTGGGACATGAAAACACACACACACACACACACACACACACACACACACACACACACACACACACACACACACACACACACAAGGTCAACGAGTTGAAAATAACAGTATGTGGCTCTTGAACACAGAGGGAACTGTTTTAACATGATTTACACTTTTTTTATCTAAATGAAAAAGTGGTTTCATTTTTAAACAAGGCAAATGTCACTGACATTGAAATAACTCATGGGTAACATAACAGTCTTCTAAATAAATCATTGGCTTTCTAAATTGGCCTGTAATTGTAGCTCATTTAGTCTGAGCTTTAGCAGAGCATTTCAAACAGGCCTATTATGAACCTCCATCACTGAGACTCACTGAGACTGAGAGATCGCTCCATATGCATAAAAATATTGTGTCTAAGGAAAGGAATATGAAAAAAAGTCTAAAATATCCTCAGAGCATCGTTTTGTAATTCTTTCTCGCTGCTGTGTGAGAAGTGACAGAATTGTCGACAGATGTTATGATGTTTTACAGGTGCCACAAACAAATCTTCTGTCTCTATGGCAACAGCCTGCTGATGATGCTAATATTGGATTAGAAACAGATGAGTATTTTTATGGAAGTACTCAAGATAGGTAGCTAGTGATTGCAGTAATGACAGCGAGCTGTTAACAGCAACTGTTAATTCCTTTAATCTAGTTTAGTAGAACTGAAGCTACACTTAACATAAACTGCTGTTTTAACACTATAATGTGTTGAATAATTAAGTAAGTAAGCAGGGACACACTGGACGATAAATGTCTGTAAAATTCGAACACATTGTTTTCTGTGAGTTTACATACCCAAGCTAAAAAAACAGCTGATCACTTTAGGAATTAACAGCCTGTCCGCTAATCTTCAATGTGTTTACCATAAAATATTTCATCTATTTTTCATATTTAGAAATATTTTAGATATCACATCGAATTTTGTAGAATTTTTAGTTCTGTTTAATTGCATTTTTATGGTATTTGCAAACCATTCATAAAACTGATAGCCACTGAATGCTTCAGAATCAGATTGACATTATTTCAGTATATTTAAATCTAAACATTGATGTTTATTATAGTTTATGTCTAATATTTTTTATTTTGACTAGTAGAAGTTATGAATGGCTGTTTACTTAAAAATGTTTGAAGGCAAAGTGAAAAAGTTCATTTCAAACCCAGATTAACATGTATTTCCTGTTTGTCTTCCTTGTGCTTTTTTGTAGTCTTTTAGTTTGTAGTTTGCCGTGTTTAGTTCTTGTTCTTGTTTTCCCTTGTTATTCTTTGATTGATTCCTCCTGTGTCTTGTCTTATTACACCAGGCTATAAGACTTTGCATTTTTATTGGTTACTTGTCTTTCTTTAGTGGTTTGTTGTATTTGTGCTCTTCTGTTTTCTACATTTCCAAGTTCCCAATTTTAGTCTTTTGTGTATCCGTATTTTTAGTATATCTGAATTTAGATCCTCTCTCCTTTGAGAGGATCATCATCGCAGCATTACTATAAAATATATAAGTAATTTAATTTGTATTCAACATAAGTTGAAATGTCACCCATTTTTTTTAATTAAACCAAAATCTCTGCAAAGCTGGGAATAGAGAATATTCTAATAACTCTTGATTTACTCTTGCGCTTTAAAGATATTTTAATAAAAGATGCAAAAGCTATGCTATAATGAACTTGACTTTATTTTTAAACTATGCTCCACTAACACAAGCTTTCTTCTCTTTAATTGATCCAGTGATTCATAATCACAATAAAGGCTGACTAAGCTTTGTGAGGCAGTATTGATCTGTGTGAGTGACTCCCATGAGCATCAGGGGCCTTTAATTAGGTAACATCACTTGAGGCAGCAACGCCCATTCAGTTCCTGCAGTCATATGAACACTCTTCATCATCCCAGTAATTTACAGAGAAACAAGACATTTTACACATTGTGATTAACAATGATGCCATTTTTATTATGCAGTAACCACCTCCACAGATCTGAGCCCTGAGGTTGAATAAGACATTCTGTTAACATCCGCTCTTATTTATCAGGATTAGCTGTAAACAACAGCAGAGAGAAACAATATGTACAAACAAGACCAAAATCAAAACTCAAAAGGATTTGCCTTCAGTCCTGTTAAGTTTCAATTATCCAGCTCTTCGGTAAACAAGGCTGAGCCGAATAAACAGGCTAAATGAACATGACGTACCACAATCCAGGGGAACAGGTTTCCATTCTCAGCCTAACGTGATGGCAATAAACACAAGTCTCCCTGCGGGTTTGTCGTCAGTTGACTGAATCGGCATGCTCAGGAAACAGCGCCGGCAGATAAGCCTGTCGTTTCAGTATGATGAACAGCGGAGCTAATGCTAGCAGAGCATCTGGCAGCTTCCTTATTTAGTTTGGTGGGAAAATAAAAATTACTGTTCTGTAAAATCTATACACACAACATCTACAGTAATTACACAACATTCAATGTTTAAGAAAGTCCATCAGAGATACTCAAACACTGATTTGGCTGCCTACTGATTCTAGCTGACAGTGATTAAATATTTCTTTCATTAAGCAGAATGACTGAGAGTTTTTGTGTTGAACAGAGAGGACCTTAGGGAGAACAGTCTAATGGCAGCTTGGCAGCTTGTGGCACTATAAACTTTCAGAGGACACACTTATCGCTATCTACCTTTATCGTTCTGTCTCTTCCTCCTCTCACATTAATGGAGGTTCATGAGTTTCCAGCTGCTGATGAAGCTCTAAAGGATCAACACAATGAGGCAGCAGTGGAAAGGCGGGAACACAGAGGTTTTCCCTCGCTTTCTTACTATCCACTATCGCTGTAACGGCTCAATAGTCTCACCGCAGGTCTCATCTTGATGAGCTAAAGGGTTTTTCTTCAGCAACGCCTCCAGGCTAAAGAAGAAAAGAGACTTACAGTACAAGCAGATCAAACAGAATATGAACTCTGTGTCTGGTGATGCTATTTTAATCTACTTAGAGATTTCTATGGACGTATGCATCTTCAGAGGATGTGACAAATAAACAGTCCATATAGAAAACTAATGAGACAGCTGACATGTGATCATACCTGAGATGAATGTTAATACTAAGACTGAATAAATGTTCAACTCTAGCAACACTTAGACTTCCATTCAGATCCATCAGTCGTGATAATCTTTTGAAATCCCAAGGAGATGAAGAACAATTTGCACTGCTCTCTGCTGTGACTTTAGGTATAAGCGTCATGTCTGTTCTTTGACATTTATTAAAAAATCTTCTATAATTATAATAATCTTTTGGATGAAATTAGGTTTTAGAAATTCAAGATTCATCCACTCAGTGTCATCCATAAATGCAGCTTAATATTATCAAAAGTGACATTTTAAATTTTAAATACATTTTAAAGAGAAGAAGAAAAAATGTTTAAAACCATACTTTTTGTGCTTTCACGGAATAACAAAATAAATTGGTATATTTCGCTAATACAATTTATTTAATTAATTTAGTTGCTTAATTTTAACCATAGTAAAGTTCTTAGAGATGAAATGCTTCATCTTGAAATCTTTTTGAAATGTTTTGCACTGAAAATCCAGATTTGGTCTCAACAGACTTTTATACTCCAATAGTTTTTCCTCACCTTTGTCGTTTTGTACTTGCTCAGTGGTAGGTGAATGAGCCACTGAAATAATGTGCACAAATAAATTAACCACACAAATAAAGCTGAATTAAACTGAATAGTCCAGCAAGTCTCTGTGGGGGAGTGAAGGATGTTAAATGGCTCTGTAGTGCAGGTTTCAGGCTCTCTGAATGACTCTGCATGTTTCCAGAGGGGCCGTGTAACAAACAGAACCCACCTCGCCAGGTTGAAGACGTCATCAATCAGACCGGCCCTGTTGCCCACGGAGATGATCTGCCGGTGGAGAACAGCAGAGACATTTATAATGCAGCAGGAAACATGCAGGATAGATGGGAATGAGGAGGAGAATGAGGAAAAGGAAGAATCGTGACAGAAGGGGGAACGAAAAATCAAAGGAAATACTCAAAAAGGAAAGATGATGGACTGAGAGAGGTGAAAGAACAGCATTGTGGGTGCTGTACCGTTGGGTTGGTCATCAGCTGCTGAATCAGAAGTCTCCAGTTGTGAAGGTCGTAGTTTACTCTGAAGTAGCCTGTTTGATTGATGTTGCCCAGCAACCATGTCTCACCGTCCACGTGACCCACTCTGTGTGTCTCTATAAATACACAAGTAAAAAAAGAACATGAAACAAATGTTTAATGACACTTCTGACAGCTCAGTGTAGCTCAAATCACATGCAAATGAGCAGAAACACACGGCACCAAATGACATCTAGACAATCACAGACAGATATATATATTCTGCCTGACTGTGCACTCACAAAGCTTTTTATTCATATCAATGTTTAAAATTTTCAGCGCATTTATAATCATGAACTCATAAAGGCAGTCCTGCATGAAAATGTACAGGAAGAGACGATGTATTCAGCATTTTGTAATGCACAACATCTGTAATCTAATGTGTTTGCCGCGTTCTCATCTTGTATTATTCCAGCCAGACCTTGTGCTTTTTCATGGATAACAAATGCACCGGTTAAGTGCTTTTGAGTGCATTTGAAGTGTATCGTGATCCAGGGAGCATCCAACCATCAGTGGCCAGATTGCAAGAGTCAGGTGGTGAGTTAATGCACATAAATGGGGTCTCTATGTTATAGTCTCTGTTTCTTTCAAGAGTCGCTGAAGACTAATGACTTTCAAGACATATTCTTGATCGTGCCGCTGTGGATCTGCATTGTAGCCCTGATGAGGGCTGTTTCTCAGAGAAGGTGAGCAGAAAATGGAGGCTGTTACATGTTCTCACAATCAGGGGAACTCTGAGCTCTGAGCCACTCGGATCATTCACAGACCAAATTCAATTCTGGCGCTTGGAATTTGACTCGCTGTGGCTCTATCCGAAGAAAATCCACCTCGTTCTCCCAATGGAGAGGAAAGGAATGGAACAGAATTGAATATAATGATGGTGGATGTGGAGCTGCTGCATGAATAAGTGACTCACAGATGAATAGTATTTTGAATGTGTTGTAAAAGGACATTTACATAAACGCACTCTCAGGAGCTGAATTAGTCAAATTTTATGACGAAATCCAATTGAATCTGTACTTTTATCTATAGTTTTATGTGTTTCTGGCTGATATGACAGCAGTCGTGGACTCCATAGGTCAAGGACATGACATTTATTTTCTGTTCAGATCTAAAAAGAATTCAATTTATACATGCAATAACTTCCATACCTACTCTATGACAAGCATGTTTTCAATTTCTTCTTATTAATTAAAATTCATTGTGATGTCAAAAATTGCAGGTTCATAGTAACAATATATTGAAGGAAAAACACCATTTAAAAAAAAAAAAATCATATTCTTGAAAACTGTGATTCTTGATTCTTTTAAAACAGTTTGGAATACTCTTTTTATTACTTTTTAAATAATTAAAATTTTTAAATATTTTTGATATCATATTTTTTGATGGGGATTCTCAAGACTGTTTGTCAAGGTCATTAATTCTCTTAAAATATTGACAAGGCATGATTAGTTCTTGACGGACAAATTATAATTAAAACATTTAAATAATAATTAAGATGTGCATGCAAATGTGCATTCAAGGTGTAAGGAAAATGTGTTATTATTTTTATATGGTGGTTACACCACATGACACATTTAGAGTCAAATTGTGATTGTCTGTGTCCATACACTAATGAGAACACTCATTATTGCGTAATTGGTACCTGTTTTATTGGAAACCCAAATGATGGTCTCTGTTGATATGTGACTGGAGTTTCCCACTGCCAGCGTAAGCGGTATTTGCCACTGGAAGCTGAAATGAGACAAAGAGAGAAATATCAGCTGAAACGCTTCTATTTGATCTCAGGGATTTAAATGTCACTGCTGCAGAGACCTACTGTATGACGCACATAATCTTACACATAAAGACTGCCACAACTTAATGCGATTGTAGAATATATATGGGCGATATCCTCTCTGTCTCGGCACAAGCAGGCAAAGTGACAAAATCAGACATATCAGATGATTGTGAAGCTGAAAGAAAGCCCAGCAATGTCAAAGCTCAATGAAATCAGATTTTATTCTTTTCCAGAGTCCTTTGCTATTTCTCTATCACACATACACAGCTGTGTATCACTCGTCACCCGATCGCTGTCATGTTCTGTGTCACCATCTCATTTTGTTTCATCTGTGAGTGTGTGCTTTCATGTGTTAGTGTGTGTATAAACATCCCTAGGTATGAGTGCACATCCAGTAAAAGCCTGTCTGACAGCTGTGTCACTATGGATGGCCGCCCCTCTTTCAGCTGTCTGAATGGCTGACACACAGGTGGACGTGGTCTGCTGTCTGCCAGCGTAAACTACCCCAGACGACAAGAGCACAGCAGAGCCGACCAACAGCAATAAAGACTGTAACCTTAGAGACCTAATGCAAGACCGAACCATTTAAACACACTCCAAACACGGTTTTCAAACAACAGTTTTCCACCTTCCTCAACAAAGCCATTTCATTGACTGAGAACAAGTTTTATAAGTAGGGAATAACAGGGCTATAAGCGCACCAGAATTCATAATCCTTATTTTTCATTAAATTTTCTTCAGTATTTTTAAAAATCAATGTGTTTATTGAATACGAGTAATTTAAACTATTTTATATATCAAAATAAACATGATATAGTAAGGCAAGGCAAGGCAAGGCAAATTTATTTATATAGCACATTTCGTACACAATGGTAATTCAAAGTGCTTTACATAATAGAAACTAAAATAATCATAAAATAATAATAATAATAATGCTACAAACTTTGTTGAAGTTACTGCACTGAACAAGTATTTTTTTTTTATTATTATTATTATTATGCAAGACATATTATTTTAGATTATGTATCTGTAATACAAGGGGCCTTTTGCCCCCCGACACACACACACAAAATGTGTTGTTCAATAAAAAAAGCTGCAATCAATCAAAGCACATTTCCCTTAAGGGGTGCCATTAGCCCCATTTTACTCAATTCAGTGCCTGATAAGAAATGATAGAACATTGCATAATGGTGTTTTTATTCTTAATCATGAAAATATGTTAAGGAATGTCTTATAAATTACATATCACATTATATTAACAAAGCTAAAATGTTTTAAACAATACATCTTTCTCTGTGTTTTTAGTTTATTTTGGTTAACTTAGCTTAATTTCTTAGCTTACCATTAAATGCCTTTGGGTACCAAGCTAACTGCTTAACAAGGCATAATGATATATTGAGGCAACATGCTAAAAAAAACACCCTGAACACCTTAGCAACCACATAGCAACACCCTGTCAACCCTCAAGTGAACTTTACACAGGCACGCATCAAATTTTCAGAATAAAATGTCAAAGTTTAGTCATCTAATATGTGAAGAGCAGCCTGGATTGATTAAAGACTGACTGATAAATAGTTAATAAAACGATGGATACAGCAGACTATTGAGTTACTGGGCTGAAGGTTTACAGTATATCACAGAGGAAACTATAGCACAGTCAGAAAGGCATTATGCATAAGATGAAGCAATATGATCCTGCTGGGAAACAGTGTTTAAATCCGTATGTTTGTAAGGGCACTATAGAGAGAGATTCTGTGCTAGAAGAGCGCTGATAACAATACTTATGAATTCCAGTGATAACAGAAGCATCTGTGTGTGTTCAGATGAAACCACACACTGATACATTTACATAAAACTCTGTTCATCAGCGGGATTGAACAAGAGAAGAAAGCAAAAGAAAATTAAAGTTCTCCACAGGCTGGTAATTTGGTGGCTCATGTTTATGTTCATTTATGGAAGCGTCTGTTATCATCATCGTTATTTACATCCCTCAGGAACTTTGTGTTTTGGCCCAGAGCTTTAGCTAAAAAACAAATCAAGATTTCAGTGTCTGCAGTAGATGGGTAAAGTGTTCGTGTGAGATGGGACGTGAGGGCATCATGTTATGTTTATGGAAAGAAGCAATGTTTGTTAGCTGAGGTTCAGTTGCTCTTAATAGACAAGAAAATATGGCAACACTTTAGATTAAGGAACACTATTAACGAGTTGCGTATTAGCATGCATATTACTAGCATATTGGCTGTTTATTAGTACTTATAAAACACATATTAATGCCTTTTTCTGCATGACCATATACAAGATCCCCTAACCCTACCCAGTACCTAAACATAACTACTACAACAACTATCTTATTTACTTTCAACACACAGAAAATTAGGAGTTTATGTGTAGGAATATGTGTTCCCTAATCTAAAGTGTAGCCTGAAAAAAATGTTAGATTTAGTGTTGTAATTTTATGAAAAATAACATTCACTGCCATAATGGTTGGGTGCTATATGGTTGCTAAGGTGTTTTGACTAGTTGCTAGAGTGTTCCTTTGATGTTCTGTTTATGTATTAATTTGTTTACTTTTATTATAATAAAAAAAATAGATATAAAAAATTCAGGCAATTTGCAATTTGCAAAACATCAGTCACTGTAAAAGAGTAACAGCTGTGGTCTGAATGTGTCTACATTTAAAATTTACTGCGATTAACCAGCATCCTCTCTCTCTCTCTCTCTCTCTCTCTCTCATTGGATGTGAGGTCTCAGTCTCACTGTCTCTCTGTGCGGGTGTGATAATATCTCAGGCTCTCTTTAGGGACGGCTGGCTTTTGCAGTCTATAATGAGTCACTGGGGGCTTTTGTAGCTCAACATGTGCGATAGATCCTCACAACACTTTTATCCAACATCCAACACCGGCTGCACAGAAGAGAGGAAAAAACACAAGTGTCTTCATTTGAAATCTTCCATGGATTCACATATGCTGGAGTTTGAGATTCTATGTTCACTGATGTTGTTTAGATTTTCAGTCAATCATCCAGCAGTGGTTTGAAACCACTGAGACCACGAAGAAATGGACAAAAGAAGATAAAGATGTTCTCCTGGATGGGCTACATAAGAAAGACTGGGTTTTGTTGGATACTGAACTAAACATCTGCTAAACAAAGAGGTTGGTGGTGGAATTCTGGAATGCCAATGAACCTTTTTTGCTGAACTCTTATTGCCAAATCAAGGCTTTTAAACTTTAAAATCAGCCTTTAAAATCATCCATCAGCTAACAGACAAATTGGAAAAGCACAAATTATACATGTCCAAGATTTCTTGGAAGATTTTTTTAATGATTGACTTCAACTTACAGTGACACAGTAATGTATCAAAGGATGTGTAGTCACAAATCAGAGACTTGTGAAGATCAATGATCAACCAAGGATTTTAGATGAATATAATTTTATTGATTTAAAAATCATCAAAACTAACTGACTTTTTTTTCATTTGCTCAGAAAACATTTGAGAAGATACTTAATTTGCACAGAAGACCATATATTTTGCATGCACAGATTATTGTTTCTTGTACAAAATAAAGCATTGTTTACAATAAATATTACTGCTGCATTTAAGTTGAAGTGTTTATTCTTAATATGAAAGACATTCTAGATCTACAGTACAGTTTTTTCTACTTTATTTATATGCCCAGTGGCGTTCAAGCTGATGCATGTTCATGCATGCATTTTAGATGTGTATGTGTGTTTTGCACTGTTAACTGTCTAGACCAGTGATCCTCAAATCTGGCTGGCAAGATCCACTTTCCTGCAGAGTTTAACCCTAACCTAACCCTAATCAAACACACCTGAGTTGGCTAATCAGTGTCTTCAGGGTCATTAGAAAATCACAGGTAGGTTTGTTTGATTAGGGTTGGAGCTAAACTCGGCAGGATACCAGATCTCGCGAACCAGATTTGAGGATCACTGGTCCACACAGAAGGAATCCACAGAAGGTAGGCAGGTCACACACGAACAACTCAACTCAACTCAAGAATTCACAGACTAGACTTAATAAAGGGGAGCTCAATAAGGGACAGGCAGGTGAGGAGGATAAACTAATAATGATATAACAAGAACAGGAACAGGAACAGAACCAAATATGGGCACAAAGAACTAATTAATGAAAGAGAGACAGAAACAGGGTCAATGAACACATGAGGGATGAAAACACAACAAAACCTCCAAAGGGGGTGTGACAGAAACGTTTAACCATACTGTGAGTGAGTGTGTGTATGTGACAATTTTATTGCCAGAATCTTGATGTTATTTAATTGTGGGGATCTGATCATCACCATGTGACCTTGAACTTTCAGTCACAAATTAGTCTGACACAGTTACACAACAGCCTCAAGCAGACCAACACATACCTGCAAAATAAGACTCTATAATCCACCTGTAAAAGAATTCTTAGGAGTAACAACACGTCCCCATTACAGTCTAGCAGCCTGCAATGAGAAAATTAATTTGTGCCTTCAAGCACTAATAAGTTGTTTATATTCTCTATAACATCACCTCAGCATAAAATCTGGGTTGTGAAAATCCAAATAGTCAGGTAAGATACGATTGCAAAAGTGTTAATGAAGGAACGGTTCAGCTCTACACTTTTTACACTGGTGAAAATAAGCACAGGATCTGCAGAACTATCTTAGATGTGCTAAACGGTCCTTTGATGATTTCAGATGAGGTGTGTTGAAGTACTAATCTTCATACTTATAGCCACTTTATAGTGATGTATTGCATCTTGCTAACTTACTACTGCTGTTTTATACTGGAGAGGAGAACTGTGACCCTGAACAAATGCAAGTTTAATAAGATAACTGCTAATATGCTAACAAGCCGATGTAGAAGAGAGCGGGGCACAAGCTAATACTTTTTGAATTTCTCAGTTTGTGTAAATCCGCATGGGGTTCAGAGTGTATATATATATATATATATATATATATATATATATATATATATATATATATATATATATATATATATATATATATATATATGTATATATATATCAATATTAATTTCACACCTGTGTAGTACAAATATGTGGTTCTGTTTCACAATTGCAGTGTATACTATTTTCTTTATTTACCCCAAAAGAATGGAAGTGAAATGTGACAACATGCCCCAGCTAAGGAGGATAGAACAACACAATAGAACACCCCATTAATTTTAGACAGAAAACGATGCCCCAAAACACAATATAACAGTCACACCATTAAAAGAAAAATAAATAAATAATGACAATACATAAACCGACATGTGATGGTGAATAATTCAACAGTAACTGACATGTACAACATGACATACATGAATGCAGCCCATGCTTTGGAGATGCTAGCAGTATAATCCGGGAATATTGCAATGGAAACACCATTAAACCTAAGCAGAGCCTGACTGCGCACTCTGCGCAGGACCTCAACGCAATCCTGATAGTAGTGTAGCTTTGCTACAGTCACCTGTAGCTTTCCTCCGGGGGTCAATGGTCTTGAACTGCAATACCACTCTACCAGAACTTCCTTATCCAGTTTCAGCACCTTGGATAGTACTGTAGTTCAGAGACCGACTCTGTGGAAGCTGATCCCGGTCTCTTTGCAACACCCACAATTAGAATATTGCACCTTCACACCCTCCATGTCTTATAACTCTTTCAGTTCCATCTTCAAAGTGCTAACCACGGCTTGCAATTCATCCATATCTTTAATTGTAGCCTTCAATTGTTCAGTGTCAGCCCGGATTAACATTGCATTGTTGGCTATTTCCATTCTGACTGCTTGTATCTCGCTCTTTAAGAAGTAGAAATTGTCAGCGAGAGAGTTGTTAAGTTCAGTTCTTGTCACTGCGGAAATATCTGCTTTTAAGGATATGATAATCTGCGATTTCAATTCTTCCATATCAATTTCACTTGAAGTCATGTTTGGTGGAGTCTGTGTGTCAGCACGGTCGGAAGCTGAACTCGCACGGTCGGAAGCTGAACTCTTTGTCAAGAAGGAATTGGGCCTAGAACTGGAGGATCTGCAGTTTTTATAATTCCAGAGCTTAGAGGCCATCACTCTGAACAAGGCTCGTTCATTTCACTCACTATTTGTGCGGGAATACGTTACAAATCATGCTAGGGATAATTGCAAAGGATATGTTGCTTTTAATACAAGATTAAATAAAAATTAGAAAGGAGCTCAGCTAAACACATTCTATTCCATCGCCTGCTCATTAGCGCGCCCAGTTTTCAAAGAAATATTTAGCATTAAATACAAATGACAAGATCTATTCAACACCCAAACTTTATAAAAACAGAATAAAAACGAACAATCTACTTTTAGAATGCTAGCACGATAGGCTTCCACTGTATCATAACATGTTTTTTCATTCTTTTTTTAAACTAAAGGATGAGTCACAATTAATTACTGTGGTAATCAATAATAGACCAAAGATGATATCAGAACAGCTGAAGTTGTATTTAACCCAGAAAGATTTATTTAATGCACATTTGAAAGAGGAAGTGAATTAGTACAGCCTCTCAGGTTTGTGGCTCTTTGCTAGCTGGATTATGAAGTTTGCTTTAACAGAGTATCAAAGTGCAGCAAAAAAGTCAGTATGTGTTTTAAGTACAACAATGTGAAAGAAATATCCTTTTCTGTGGATTTTGTACCTCTCCAGACAGACTGTGAACCCTCTATGAACTGTAATGAGATGTCAGTGGACATGAAACATACTGAATGAGTGTGAAATATGCTCAAACTGACCTTCTCTGTTTTCCTTTTGTTGCAGCCAATGTTTCTGTCAGCACATTTTGTTAGGCTGGCTTAAACCCTCAAGTAAGGTGTTACACTGCATTTACAAAGGTGCCAAATCCCCCTGCATTCTGGCAGGTTGTCTGGTACTCAGCAGAAAACCCTTCTGAGGGGCAAAGCAGGAAAGATACGCCCCCTACTCGCAACACAGCTTTGCTATTGATTCTTGGAGCAGTTCTGCTTCTGAACGCCTCTGCAGAAGACCGCCGCACTCAGAAAACACGTTCATGTAGGAGGAGACATTTAAAAGAAGGTGGCTTCGTCTGCTCTGAACAAATGAACTCCGGAAAGAGGTGAACATACAGATTTCTACCTGCATGTTTCATTTTTATGACACCAGATGGCTTGATGTGGAGAGCGTAAAAGCAGGAAGCCTTTGAGTACTTGCAGATGATCTTTCAGATATGTTTATGATGACAAAAATGATGCTTTAATCTCACTAGAAGATTATTATTATCCATTATTAACCACCTATAGTCAGAAAACCACATTCAGAATTACATGCTACAAGCTCAGGAGCTCATTTCCTTAAATTGCAGGTGTTTTGCACTGATATTGTTCTCGAATTAAGAAACATTGTCACTATCGAAATGGCAATACGGCCTAACACCACACACCACACTCTCAAACTGACAGCACAGCATTAAAATTCAATTCTTGACTCAATTCTTGTGCCGCTAACAGTGTCTGATACAAAACAAAAGGAGGATTTCTAAAACGGATCAGAGGCAATACTGAATTATTCATCTCACTCTAACGAAGAATTAGACTAATCTATCTGGCAGTGACACACGCAGTTTTCCGTGACGACGCAGACGGGTGCCAAACTGCATGTGGCAGTGACGGGTTAGCATGGGTCGCTAATAATAAATGAAATGCTCAGTTAATAGCAGCTTGATAGCCAGTGAAAGCCAGCAAATGATTTAAGGCTGGTTAAAGCTGTTTAATCTTAGCAGGCGAGGTGAAGGCAGACTTCCATATTTATGTTAAACTGTTCACATAACTTGGGTCTTCATGCTGTTGTGGAGCGCTAAAGTAGTCTATTCTTCTGTATTTCCTAGATTCTTCATCTCTTTAGCTGCATAGCTACCAGGATATTTTTTTTCTGTCTGAGCTTGATCTGATCACAGGAAACTATCATTGAATTCTGGGAGGAGAATCACTGACTGTGGGCTTTTTACATTATTCAGTATTGCAGTGTTCGGCAAACGTACACTCCTCTGCTCCATATGTTATGGTGGATTTCTGCAACAATGTATGAGCTCATGGAGAATCAATGTCAAGGGGTCAGTTGACTGATGGTGTTTCATTTTCATGTAACAACCTGTCACGATTGACATATGGCAGACTACCTTTTGTTGAACAGCTCAGGATTCTGGATCTTTGCGTCCGTGTCATAGATGAAGTGCTCTTGTGAGATGGTGACACTGTTGTCAAGACTGTCGTTCTTGCTGATGGTGACGACAGGGTAGCCCATCTGCAGGGTCCAGCGGTCCATGACCTGCGTGATGTTGATGTCCTTTCCCTCCCGCTGCATGGCCTGTGAAACAAAACATATACATCAAAACACATCATACACAGATCATCATGTCAGGCATCTAACAGCTCAAAGTAAAAGGTGCAAAGAAAACAGATTGTGTCTGAAAATGTCAGCTGAGTGGAAGTGAGTTGTGTTTGTGGGCTTTAGGGTTCAAGAAGTACCATATGAATTCAGATTTGATGTTTTTAACTGCACATATCTTAACTGATTCAAGTTTTCGTTGTCTTTCAAAAATAAAATGGATGTAAATAAAAACGATTAAACTTAAACTGCATGTGCAGGAACATCACAAGGCAATTTCCTGTTATCTAATCTTTCTATATGAGAGCACGCTTGTAAAAGAGCAGAGCTAGATTTATAAGTCTGATTTCTTCAGAGGAAGATGCTCCTCCTATTTTAAAGAAGTAAAACATAAAATTGGATCTCACAGCTTATTAATGAGAAAACAGTTTTGTCCCTGAGGGAAATATACTGCGTACACGGTTGCTCCGTATTCTTTGAAAATGCTACTATAGCGGTGGACAACTGTTTTCTGTATACATTGTTTTCAAAAGCTCTCTGTATGTATGAGGATCCTTTTAATGCTTTATCTTCTTTTCACCTTGAGCTGCTGTATCCATTTAAAAAAGAATGGTACAGCAGGTGACTACAAAACATTGGAAACACCTTGTCGCTGGTTTGAGCTCTGCAGAACCGGTTGCACTTAAGTCAACCTCTAATGGTATCAATCAAGTTGAATTTCCATGCACTTCTTATAAAGATTATGTGCAGCACTGCCAGTGCAAAGTCAGTATTTTGTATATAGTTAGTGTCTGGGATATTATATAGAAAATGACAAGTGAAATGGATGACTTCTCACAGCTGTCAGTGACTCATGTTTTGTTGACTGTGTGCATAGAGAAGAGGCTCTACAGAGACTGATGATGGCAGTTGATGTTCCTACATTATGAATCATTTTCTATAGGACGGCTTTCAGGAAGCTACTGTACCTTTGCCCTGGTGGATATAATTAAAGGAAGTGAAGGCCAGTCCGGCGACGAGTCGTGAGTTTGACAAAGGGCTTTGTGGGCTCTAAGCACTGCCAGATTATTGCAGCAATTTGGATTTCATGAATAGCTAATGAACACAGTGCATATCAGTATTCATTAGATGATGGGCTGTCACGGACTGTTAATGTAGCTAAATTCATCAGTGTCTGACAAACATGGCCACTGAGAGGATACAGAGGTCCAGATCCGGCCCCTTCACATAAATTCACCTTTAAATACATTCTGTTTTGAAAGATTTTTGCATATGTGTGCTGTTATAAAAAAGTAAAGATACTTTAAATAGTTTTGTTAAACAGGTTTTATTATCATTTAATGTAAGAACTTTGTATTAGCGTTTGTATTTGTTGTTCCAGTAACTGAAACTGAAGGAATTATGGGAAATAAAGTCTGCCACAAACAATATGGTTGCTAAACCCTCTATGGTACTACTAAAAGACAGAGAAACTGAAGCAGTGGATCAGTGTTTCTGTCAGGAGATGGGCGCTCATGCCAAACCTAATAAAAACTGTATTTTTGAAGCATCTAAATAGGTCAGCTTTCCTTAAGCAGAAGATCATTTTTAGACTTATCTTGGGTTATTCTTGGCTACACCTGAGCTGAAGGGCAGATGCTCATGTTTAATCTGAGAGACTCATCAGGCTTGTCAGCAATTATGTGACACTTTACTAATCGGGTCTGTTTAGATTCAAGTAATTTATAAGTTAATTAAAATCACCAGAATCAGCAGCAGCAAGCCTTCAGTATCTGTGAACATTTACATTTAGCAGGTTTTAGTGATCAGATTTCTGGATCAATAGTGACCTTCTCCTTTAGAAAGCATTTCCATTCTAAGTGCAACCTCAAGTGTAACAGCAGACTATCAAACACAACCAGCCTCCATATCAAACTCTTTCCCATGTGACCGTTCGATAGAACCATAATGCACTGATGTGAGTAGGTGGTGTATTGGCCTAAATTTGTGCACAGCTTATGATATGCAGCTATTTAATGGCCTCTGACCTATATGCAGCGCATGAATCTCTGAACACCTGCCTGCAGGAGATGCACTGGGTGAATTTAAGTAGGTTGAACACACACAGTTTCACTCGCTGCTCAACACTGACTGACCCCAGCACTGATTCCTGCTCGTGGATGGAGGTCTCACACCCAGAAGATGCGTGAAATCTCACCTCAGAGAATTTGTTCCACAAGTCATCTCTCGCCGCGTTCCCGTACATGTGCGTCATCAAGTAATCCTGCAAACAGACAGAGACAGAGATCAATATTGGAAGAGAAATTAATTGGACTTGTACACAATAGCATTATTAATCCTCTCAGTTCAAGCTGAATGTATGCAAATTAACAGCAGATGGTTAGGTGTGATTACCATAGTACATGCCAAAAAAGCATGGAAAAATTTGGAAAACGTACTTTTTAATCAAACATTTATTAATAAGTAACACGTAAATATAAATGAGTTTTGCAAAGAAAGGAAATATCTCATACTCAGTAAAGTGCAGAATAAAAGTGCCTTAACATCAACCACAGACAAATCTGCATAGAAAAGTGGATGTAATATCTGTATTGTGGTGTATTATTGAAGCTAAGACACCGGTGGGTGTTCATTTCACTGCTAACAGACTTTAATCTGTTAAACGCCAAACGCTACATTATCAGTGTGTCTGTTTGGCCCTGCAGTCTCAGTGATACAGGCGACACGAAGAAGGAGTCTGATCCTGGAGAGCACATTTACATTCATCTGATAAGAACATCTGGTGAGAAGCCTTTTCCCTGCTGTATATGAGATTCCTCGATAACTCTTGAGTGACCGTGAGCAATAAACCCATCAACTGTAATCCGCTTCCTGTTGCTGGAGTCAAGAGAACAAGCTGTCAAAAAACTGCATGTCCTCTGCATGTGACATGCAACGGACTGGTTTCTAACTTCCTTTATACTGTTATAAAGGGATACTTATCAAAAATAAAAATAAATGAATAAATAAAATGTTTCTTCTGTAGAACACAAATGGAGATAATCTGCAGTCCAGGTTGCTCTTTTCAATACACCAAAAACATACAATAATCAGTGGATGCTACCATAAAAGTAGTTTTTATTTATATGTTTAAACTCTTCTGATGTCATAAACTATCCAAAAGGGTCAGAAAAGGGATTTTTTCACAGTTTTAAACAATGATACCAGCACTCAACACCACTAAATGAGGAGAGATTGCAGACAAACTTCACTGGCTCTTGTGTGCATTGTGATGCAGCAGGTTTGAATGGGCAAAAGCTCTAAGAGGGGAAGATTTTAAGTGAATAAATTCAAAAAATATGTATTTGGAATGACATGAGTGAGACCAGATTATGGCAGGGTTTTCATTTTGGGATAGACTATTCATTTAATAAGGCAATTTCTTCAGCCTTTGCTTCATGAATCAAATCAAAAGTGAACAGGCGTCATGCTGAGAGGTCTGAGCAAATTGCATTGGGATCCTGAAAGTGTGACCCAGTCCAGCTGGCCTCCATCTCTCTACATGCTCTGCTGAGCTCTCTGAGAGTCTGGGATTTGAGTCTGGAGCAGAACCAGATTCACGTTAGCATCCTGATGAATCTGTTTTAAACCAGAGCAATTCCTCTTCCTTTCTCTATCCTCCATCAGTAGAGTTATTGCCCTGAAGCAAAGTGACCATGTGGTCCAATCTCGACTCTGATAGGGCCGCCACAGTGTGTTGTCGTTATTTTGACACTGATGTGTTCCGCTGACTGCCACAGCAAGAGGATACATATCATGTCATTTCCATCATCGTGTTTCTTTTGATAATTATTCTCTTTAATATGTTAGATCAAATAAATAAACTATACAATCACATTTTGGGGAATGAGAGCTTTCATTTGATATGTGACTTATCAATGTTTGGTAAATTTGAGCGATATGAATATGAATATTATCGGCTATCATTGTCGGCAGAGAATATCGGTGCATCTCTAATATATATGTAGATTATGAGTTATAAATTCTATATTTAACTGTTGTCTAATCTCTTTTAGAAGGTCTAAATGCTGACAAATTAGAATGTTGCAGTATGAAATACCCCTTCTTGTCATTTGCATAGATTTGCACAGCCGTGAGGGACCACCCAGAGCCATTGTATGTTGGTGTTGACATTTTCCAGTCACTTGACCTAAAAGTGTGTATTTTAATTTAGTGTTGCTACCCATCACTGTTTAGTAACCACAAGCTCTTACAGAGAGACACACATAGACAGCAAACTCATATACTTTAACAGCTGTCTACTGTCTGTATACTGAAAACATCTACATAAGGCTGCATCCTAACCTAAAGTGAACCTCATATGATTGATTTGAAATGTTTTACATAGTGAGTATATAGTGTTTCTCTAATTCTCTAATTAACTGTCAGTCAATTACAATAGAGACTGGTGTAAGCATATCTAATATGATGCTGTAATGAGAAAAATATTACATACCACATATACATTTTTTAATTAAGAGACAATATTTAATTAAAATTAAAATCTTGTATGACACTTTTTCAATGTTTCAATGCATCCTGGGGCTGTTTTTAGTCAAAATATGTTTTATATATTTTAGTAGCCATCTGCTATCTGCCTTTTGGAAAAGCCTTCAACCCTGTTGAAGTGTGTACTTGTGATTCTGAAAATCTGTCTAGATAGACAGCTTGGAACAGATCTAAAGACTCATTTCATAACTCAACATATTCCAGTGGGATGGTTGTGTATGTAATTAATTTACTCTAATTAGCAATGGCTAGTTACTCCTCTGACACTCTTCAGAACAGAATTATATCCTGAATGTTCCTTCATCAGATATTATAACCACATTCGTTTTTGATTTCTGATTCTGCAAAGCCAAATTACTTACAAAGGGAGACAAAAGATTGATCGCTTTCGATATGCAAATCCCCCGGAGCTAAAACACAAGTTTTCTGCAAGAGCCTTCACCACAACAGTCAAAGCAGATCATAAATAATTCATTATTCATCCAACTGAATGTGTTCCCTTAAAAGTAATTCAAGAAGAAATATGTCTATAATTTTGAGGCAATGAAGGTTGATCGTTTGGTGAGGTGCTGTGTTTACCTATTCTCCCCATCAATCACACAGAGACAGACAGCGATACTGAAAGTTCCCATAAAAGAGAGAGAGACAGAAAACAGCAAGAATGAGGCTGCTGGGAGAAAAAGAGGAAGATGGGAAAATTGATCTTCTCTGTTTCCAGAATGTTGGGAAATTGAATCGAGGAGTATCTGGCTATTTCATCTCTGTTCAGAACCAATTATTAGCTCACAACATCCACAAGGAATCTCATGGACTGCCATTCTCCAAGTCAGGAACCCGCTGAGAGCAGACAAACAGGACTATGAAGCACACAATCCAGGGAAGGAGCTTCCCGCGGTTCCAAATCACATCCGGAGGATGAAGATGGACTGTAACACACAGAATTTTATTTCTTCAGGGCAGGGCAGACTTGTCCTCTGCTATTCAAAGGTCAAGCTTTGCACATTTCAAACCGGAGTGAATATTTCCTACATCCCATAATATGATCCATCTGAAAGTGGTTTTAAAAGCGATGGGCAGTGTGTGTAAATGAGACGGGAGCGCTTCATCACTCCAGTCAGCTCTATGAGCCCAGACTTCATTTATGACTCCCTCTTTTCTTTTATAAGAGACATTCATCCTCCTGCATCACCAGCCCATCCTCCATTTACCAGTGAAGACGCCCTCATCATCACAGAGAGAGAGAGAGAGGGAGAGAGAGAGAGAGAGAGAGAGAGAGAGAGAGAGAGAGAGAGAGAGAGAGAGAGAGAGAGAGAGAGAGAGAGAATTTTTTTGAATTTTAACAAAACTTTTATTACAAATACATCTCACAGTACAATTAAATTACAATGTGCATAAATATTAAGAGCAACATCAACTCACAATAAATGTGTAAAAAACAAATCACCCTCAGATACAGAACACAAAGCCTCGTTGCAACACCAAATACCTTCAAAGGTTATGAGATCATCCATTTGCTTGTAATAAGCAAAATCAATCATTATTCTTGCTTTTCACCATGTTTGAAAACATTGCTACTACATTCTGTCCCAAAATTTTGCTCAACTTTCTTTTTTCTACTTATATAAATGGCCAATTTTGCTTGGCCTAACACACAATTCAACAACTGACATACAAATCTGTTTTTCAACACATATTTATTTAAAACCTAAAATAAAAACCACAGTAGAAAAAAATTCATTACAGCTCTGAAAAAATGGCTCCTAAAAGCAAAAATAAAGGCTCTAATCTTGCACATTTTACAAAAGCATGAAAGATGGTTTCTCTCTCAGTGCAAAAAGGACATTGAGCATCAACCTCAGGATTTAAAACCGAAATAAAAGCATTCACGGCGACAGCGCCATGAAGAATTCTCCACTGTAAGTCACCTGTCTTTTTCGTCAACGGTGGTTTATAAAGTGCTCTCCACTCAGGTTTTCTATCCATATTCAATTTAAAAAAATCACGCCATGGAGTATCAATTTTCTTACTTAACACCTTTTTGTTAAAAATAACAACACAATACTTATACAAACTTCTCCCAGAACAAGAAAAGAAATCTACACACAGGGATTGAACAGTTTTTAAAAAACACTCCAGAAAACCTCTTCTAGATTCGGTGAAAAAGACAGACAAGGAAAAGAGTCTTCAGGATCTGGTTCACAGCGACCATCACCATACTCAGCCAACAAAAGTCTTTCTGTTGCATTGAGGAGCATCTGCCACTCACCAATAGTTGTGCAACTAGACGGGTTGATCGAATGCCCAGATGTTGAGCCCGTTGCTTCATCATTCATGAAATCCATTCCTGATACTTCCAGTAACTGTCCCAAAGTGATGACTTTACTGTCAGTGAGTGTCTTGTTAAGTCCTGGGTGCAGTCCACTGGCAGACAAATCCAGGCGTGCTCCACGGATTAAAGGCTCTTCTAACAGCCAATGAAGTGACTCTGAATCCTCTGTTTTTTTAAAAAACAAAAAGACTCCACACTTTAAAGAGGTTCCTATAAAAAAACTGGTAATCCTGAAGTGTTCAATTTCAGTGGGTCGAGTAAAAAAAGAGTTTTTATCTAGTCCCAGATTCTCAAGTTTACGTAAAATCACATATGCAACAGCACACCATCTACATTCAGCTGAACCAAGAAGAAGTTTTTGAATGAATTGCAACCGAAAAGTTGCTACTCTACTTTGAAGATGTATTAAAGCCCTGTCCACCCTCCTCCTTAGGCAAGAATAACACATTCTGTGGGATCCAATGCAATTTATCCCAGAAGAAGTCTACTAAAATTGCCTGGATTTTTACTAACAGTTGCGATGGAGGATCAATACATGCAACCCTATGCCATATTGAAGAAGCAACTAAATTATTTATAATTAATATACGCCCTCTATACGACATTTTTGGAATTAACCATCTCCATTTATCTAGGCGGCCTTTCACTCTTTCAATGACTCCTTCCCAATTCTTTTGCACTGTTAACTCATCCCTAATATACACCCCTAAGTATTTAAAACCTGATTTTCCCCAAACTAACCCTTTAGGGAGATCTGGTTTCCCACCTGCCCACTCACCTAAAAGTAAGGTTTCACTTTTACTCCAGTTTACACTGGCAGAAGATAACCCTTTAAAAGTTTTAAGTAAACCTGACAAAACTTGGATGTCACTTTGCCTACTAATCATAATTATAACATCGTCAGCATAAGCTGACAATGTAAGATTCTTTACACAGTTTGGCAAACATAAAACCATAAAGTTTGACCCGTATTTGCTGTAAAAGTGGCTCTATTGCCAAAGAGTAGAGCATACCAGACAATGAACACCCCTGCCGGACACCTCTCTGAACTTTAAAAGGAGCACATAAACCACCCGTTCACTTTCAGAATACTCTCAAACGCCACTGTAAAGAACTTTAATACAATTTATAAAATTTTGACAAAACCCAAAAGCCTCTAAAACTCTCCACAAATAGCGATGTTCAACACGGTCAAATGCTTTCTCCTGGTCTAACGAGATTAACCCACAGTCTAGATTCACCATCTTGGAGACCTCTAAAATATCCCGAATCAAAGAAACATTGTCAAATATTGACCTACCAGGAACACAGTAGGTCTGGTCAGGATGGATGACACCATCCATTGCTCCTGCCAGCCTGTTTGCCAGGGTTTTCGAGAGCAGTTTGTAATCACTAGAGAGTAGCGAAACGGGCCGCCAGCACTTTATGTTGGTAAGGTCTCCTTTCTTGGGCAGGAGGGTTAGCACTGCTCTACGGCAGCTCAGAGGCAGCTGGCCTTCGGCCAAGCTTTCATTCAATACCTCCAGAAGGTCTTCACCCAGTTCTGACCAGAAGGACTTATAAAAGTCTACTGGCAGGCCGTCAATGCCCGGCGCCTTTCCAGACTCCATTCCTTGTAGAGCCTTGTACATTTCACCCATGCTCAAAGCACCAGAAATCTCAGCATTGACTTCCTCAGACACCTGGGGTAAGTCGCTGAAAAAATCACTGTCACTCCTGTATTCTGGCCCAAGTTCATTTTTATACAGGTTTTTCATAGAACACAAAACTGCTCTCTTGCGAATGTCCGCAAAGTCTGTCAATAAACCTCCAGACTCAGAGCGCAGAGCATGGATGACTCTGCTCTGACCGTTCTTTTTCTCCAGGTTAAAAAAGAACTTGGATGGAGCATCCATTTGGTCCGCACTCTGGAACCTTGACCTGACCAGAGCCCCCTGTGTTTTGATGTTCAATAAATCAGCCAACTGTGTCCTTTTCTTTGCCAATGAATCTAAATACCTCCGGCCATCAGTTGACTCAGCTAATTCTAGAAGTTTTAAAATGTCAGTCTCCAAGGTGTTCATAATCAAACTTGTCTCTCTAGTGACGTTTTGAGTATACTGCAAACAAAATTGTTTTATTTGGGCTTTCCCAAAATCCCACCACTGTCGTAGAGACTTAAAAGAACCCTTTGTGGTTCTGAACTCATCCCAGAACAGTTTAAAGATGTTCTTAAAGTACCTGTCACTTAACAAAGTAGTGTTAAGCTGCCAGTATGCACTTCTTGGTTTAATGGAGTTTAAAAACACAGAACACAGCACCATACTGTGATCAGAAAAACTCACTGGGGTAATTAAACATTTCTTTACAATATTACAGTGATGCTTAAAAACATAAAACCGATCCAATCTTGCCAGCGAAATCACACTGTCACGAACATGAGTCCAAGTATACTGTTTTTGTGCCCCATTAAATTGTCTCCAAACATCGCATAGGTCATGGGTTTTGACAAACTGGATCAAACGATTACGAGACGGCAAGTGAGGTTCAATATGGTTTCTGTCCAAGTTTGACTGTGTACAGTTAAAGTCACCACCCACGAATAAATATTCTTCTACACAGCATTTTTGTAAGACCGAACACAAAGTATTTAAAAATAGCATTCTTTCTATTGGTGCAGTTGGAATATACACGCAAATAAAAACAAAAATAAAATTCTCAAAAATAGCTCTTACTTTTAAAAGCCTACCCTTAACTACTTCATCCACCTGATAAGAAGTTGGATTGAAAGCTTTAGAAAAAAAGAATAGCCACCCCTCCACTGACGGAGGTGTTGTGGCTCAACACAGAGACCCCGTCCCACACCTCAGTCCAATCAGCAGCATTCCTCAAGTCACTATGAGTTTCTTGCAACATAAGAACATCTATTCTTTTTTGTTTAACTACTTCAAACATAGCTGTTCTTTTTCTAATTTCTCTTACTCCATTTATATTTAAAGTCGCAATGTTCACTTCACTCATGCTTGGAGAAATGAAAGAGACTAAGACACAAATTAGCACTCCATACACACACCCCACATTACTAGCCAGGCTGCTATACTTTCTCACTACCATCATTGGCCTTGTCAGAAGTGAGTTTTCTCACAATCTTTTTTAGTCGATATAACTCCTTGTTTGTAAACAAACTCTCCGACATAAAAAACCTGGTTTTATCAACGAACTGCTTCGTGTCCGAAAAATAATCAGCTACACACAGACCCCTCTCTTGTTTTTAGTAGCTTTTAAAAAACAGTTTAATGTCTTCCACTTCACAACCTCGACTAGAGAAGTCACTCTGAGAGAGACTGACGCTAGAATCAGAAGATTCACTGTCACTTTCACCACAACAAGCATCCACGTCAGCTTTCTTAGCTCTAACCGTCTGAAACTCGTCAGATGTTTTTCCTTTTCGATGGAACTTTGAAATCAATCTGCTCTGTCTCCATTTCAATGCCATCACCAAACGAATCGAGCAGTAAAACGTTAGGTAAATTGACACTTTTTTGGCGTATTCGATGTTTTAACATCACCCGGTCTATTTTCCTCAACCACATTTTCAGGTTCATTTACCTGGATCGCCGCACTCTCGGCCGCGGGCAGATTCAATGCAGCCCTGTCCTCCACCGCACCTGTCTCCGCCGCACCTGTGCCCGCTGCACCCGTCCCTGTCGCACCTGTCTCCGCCGCACCCTGTGCCCGCTGCACCCGTCCCCTGTCGCACCTGTCTCCGCCGCCACCTGTGCCCGCTGCACCCGTCTCTGTCGCCGGCCGAACCGCGTCTGACGGACCAGCCTCGACCGGCTCACTAATATTAACGTCATCAGCCGCTGCGCCGTTTTTCGTATTTTTTACCAGGACAGGCACGGATCAAGTGCCCCGCTAATCCGCACTTAAAGCACTTCATCTTGTCCGTGGTAACATAAACGACATAATCAAACTCGTCCACTTTTATATGCAGAGAAAGATCTAAATCCTCATCATCTTTTAGGATCATGTAAACGAATCTCCTAAATGAAACCACATGTTTCAAAAGAGGAGATCCACTACCAATCGGTATCATTTTAATAGGTGAGACCAATTTTCCATATCGTGATAAAATTCTTACCAAAGTTTCATCGCTAATGAAAGGCGGAACGTTCGACAACAAAACTTTTTTTGATGGCATAGAAAGTGGGAGAACATGAGTAAAAAGATTCTCAACCACTATACCATTCTCAACTAGGTCATTTGCCTTTTCAACAGAGCTAAGAAAGATGACAATGGAACTGTTCATTCTGGAGGCCGACATTATATGTTCATGCCCAACAACCTCTCCTGCAGCCAGGCAACAGTCTTCCACGCTCACCGCGGACGCCACTTTTACTCCATGGCGCCGCGTGAGTTTACTCAAACCTTGCATACGTGGGGCCGTCATGCTGCCCGCGAAGAAAAAGCACGGTAGCACGCGGCCCAAACCAACAAATACCCCACCACTTCTTAACAATAACCCATACAAGAAAAAAAAAAGAAAGAAAGAAAGAAAAAAAAGAATTCACTCACAAACTCCAATTCACACGCAAACGCTCCTCTCACACTCAGCAGTCACACGTCACAACCGAAAATGAGAGAGAGAGAGAGAGAGAGAGGGTTGGTTAATGGTGGTCCGGGCGAGACTAAAGCCCCACTGCTGCTTCTCAACTGTTCAGCATTCACAACTGTCTGCTGCTTCAATTTTGCAGAGACACGAGGAGGAGGAGAGATGCCACACAGAGCAAAGACAGACACAGAGAGAATGAAATGAGCTTCAGTGAACAGAGAAAGACAGACGGCAAATGAGAGAGAAGAGCTGGATCATGGGCAGATGTGTAAGGTTGTTTCTCCTGTGAAAACTATGATGTAATGCAAGGGGAAAAAAGAGAAAAGAAAACATAAATAAATAAGAAAACTATGATTAATCTGATTAATACAAGAAGCAGCTTAAAGAAAATAATAATAATAATTAATAATAATAATAATGTAAAATATAAACAGTTAATACAACAAAAAAGGGTAATACATAATAAATAAAACAACAACAGTAAAATGTAATAATTTTATTTTAAACTATTAATACAATAATTAGTTCAAGGAAAATAAATTAATTAATGAATTAACATGTTAAAATTCAATTATTTAATAATGTTATGTTTCTTTCTGCTTTCTACACACTGTTCAGAAATTGTTTTTTTATTTTGTTTTATTTGTGAAATTTTATTGTGTTCTGTTTTATTTTCATAAAAGATCAAATATACCGTGCATAAAAGATAAACATAAAGCTTTCAAAAATATTTGTAAAAAGTTATACAACTAAAAAAAGTAATAGTAAGCAAATACTGATATTTGGATAATCCATATATTCCTCCACCATGTCTCGATTCAGACAGAATTGATTGTATAGTAAATTGAAAGTAAATTGATGTTGCTAATAATACCACAGGTTTATTATAGTATATATTGCACAAAACCAAACACAGTAATTACAGTTATTACCAGTTCAAGACAAATGGACACACACATGTGCATTAGACACATCAGTCTACTATTCTGACATGCATTTGTACTATGATATAAAGCTTGTGTGTGCAGATGTTACATCTGTAAATGAAGCATTAAATGTGTTGCTCTGCAGAAAACATGACCTGATTGCTCTTCCAGCAACACTGAACCACAACAACAAAATAACCCAGAAAACAACTCTGAAACTGTCTGATCGTTGACAGCATCCCAGGCATTAAGAAGTGAAATGAGTTTTGAAAAGTGATTTATGTGGATCTAGAAGGTGAGGAATCAGTATGTGTGTCTTACGGCTCTGAAACTGAAAGTTACCTTTAACTAGTTTACATTAATTCATTTACAGATTGACTCTCACTGGATTCAAAACTGCAGCCTGTTTGTTCACTGCCCAGATCCTTTAACCACATTACAGGATGTAGTTTCATGTAGCAGCCATATGGTTTCCACAAAATGAATAATACTCTCTAATAACACATAAATAGATCTGCTGTTCACTCCAGAGGAGGCCTGATTGCTAGACAGACACAGGAAGAGATTCCGAGAACTTAAAAACACTTCAGCTGGAGCAGACGACCATGTGACTATAAACAAACAGCAAAATAAAAGCCTCATGCTGATACTCCAGCTCTGGACGTTCACCTACTGACATCAACACGTCTACATAATATCAGATATATGTGCTTTAATGCAGTGGATGTGTTTCTGTAAACTGGTTTGTCACAGACAACGATTCTAAAACTTCTGATTGTGAATGTTTCAGATATGAAATTAATTTCTGACATGAACATGTTTAATCACTTGTCTGACTGTTTCACCTCAAGCATGATGGCAGCGGACGACGCGACAACAACCTGTTGTAGCTCTAAAGATAAGAAACACGTGTAAACCGACACGGATGCAAAATCTCCCAAACGCTCGTAGCAAAAACATACGAGACACCCAGAACAGCCTGAGGAGGCTTGAGAACTGAACATTCGCTGAGATATTCAAGTGTTACATAGTGAGATTTAATTGTAACACACTCAACTTTTCTGTGAGAAATATATATATATTATTCACAGGATTTAACGAAAATTGAGATTTAGAAATTTAAATAAATAATAATAATAAATTGAGAAGTTTTTTTAGGTATTATGCCTGTTAAAGCTGCATTTATGCAGAATGTATAATTCATAAATAGAGTCTTATAAACATATTCATAACGCATTAGAAGTAACATGTACATGCGTGTGAACTCATCTGTGACCACAAAGAGAAAAGATGAAAGAAAACTATTGACTTACATTGAGGCCTCTCTGGAATAGCGGCTGTCCCATGACGTTAGCAAGCATCCGGATCAGCGCGGCTCCCTGCAGACACACCAGAAAAACACATTCAATAAAAGCCGCTCATTTACACCTGCTCTACACACAAATCTATCCGCAAAATATACATACAGTAGTATGAAATTATAGTATACTGCTTGCAATGGAAGTTTACTAAAGGCTACTGATGTAATTTTTCTATTTAAATAGGATTTTAGATACAGTCCCCTTCCTGATATTTTTGTTTCCGTTAAACTGAATTTATGAGTGTTATCTATATATTATTATAGTATTTATTAATATTTGTATATTAAAGTCATTTTTAATAGTTGTATTAGTATTTCTGTTTATCTTTATTGTATTTTTTTTTTCAGTTTTACTATAATTTTTTATAAAACAAATTTATATATAAATTACTCATCTAAAATTTCTTTTATTTTAATGTTTTTTTGTGTTCGTTTGTTTTTACATTTAAGTTATGTAAAAAGCAATATCAACACTTAAAAATTAAATTAAATTAAATTAAATTAAATTAAATTAAATTAAATTAAATTAAATTAAATTAAATTAAATTAAATTTTAATATGCTTGTACATATCAGAAAATATTTAACAATATTCAATAAAAGTTCAATTATTTATTATGTCCCTGCTCTATTTTTAGGTGCTCTTTTTACTTTTTTTAAGGTTTGTCTAAAACTCATCCTGCTGTTTTCTGCAGTTTCATAAATTCATATCTTTTTGACTTTGAGTAACTTTGACATGCTCATTTGACAGCATCTAATTCCCATCCCTCCGCATCCCATCCTCCACAGTCTGTGTGATGAGTGTCTCTTCCTGTTAGCACTGAGGACTTATGGGATGTGTTGTGGGATATCAGAGTCCTTAGAGTGTGAGGAGGAAGTGATGAGGGACGGCTGGGTGTCAGGATCACTGCAGTGTGACTGACAGAGTTCATAACCCCACAGATCCTGCAGGGAACAGAGGGAGGGGCTTGAGGAACAGCAAAAGCCAATCAGAATCTGGCTTTGTGCTGACTGACAGCTGGAGGGAGAGTTGAAGCAGAAAGTTTGAACTCTGATAGAGGACATAAAAAATACTTAACTTATATTTGTGCCTTTAATGGCTTTCAGATGTTCAGGATGAGAGGATATATTTGGGCGCAGGAGTTATTTAAAGTGTGTTCCAGTGAGAAAGAGGTAATTAGATGTCGTCTGGTCTGAGATGAAATGTTTATTGTGCCACTAAAGTCCTCAGAGGACACAAAACCTTACAATCTCTCAGTGTTACAGTTCCAGTCCTCAACAAAGCTTTTAATTAAACTGTTTTTCTTGTGTATGTGAAGAGGCTTATAACAACGCAACTCCATTTATAATTCACAAAGATAAACTGAGAAGTCTTTAGCTGGGAGAAAAATAACGAGCAAACAGAGTTGTTTATTGGACTTAATAAAAGATAAAGTTTAGCGATGAAGTGAAGTCCTGACATAAATAAATGATCTACACTGACAATACTGCTCTTTTACAAAGTCATTGTTCATCTTCTGCTGGCTGCTCATATTATAGAGAAGTGAAATTCATTGAAATGTATTTTTGTGTTCAATTTTGAGATTAAACCAGTTCATTCAGCTCAGCTCAATAGCAAAGGTTTATAATCATTTCCTGTAGGAGCTGATGAGGCTTCTTTTACCTTCTTATAACGCAATCCAGTCAAACACTCTGTCGATGTCTGTGGCTTCAAACACTTCCTGAGAGATCGGATGAGAACTGGCCAAACCATCCAGTAACATCACCTCATGAAGAACATCAGTCAGAAACCTCTGCTTCTCCTGTGGATGACAGACAGAGAGAGACTTTATTCTTTTTTACAGTGTCAAACACATAAAAGTGTCAAATAAAAGCCTCAGTTTTATTTTCATAAGTAAAAATCACTTTGAGCTACTCTATAAATGAAATTAGAAAGTGGTTATGGGAAAATTCAGCTCATATTTCTCACATCTGAAACCTTTATATCTGAAGCAGCTTCCCACAATCCACTGATGCGATGAACATTCACTGCTGACACACAAGAGCCAACACGACTCATTTATGAGAGAAACACTGCTGCTACATGAGCTAGTGTGTGTTAAAATAAGATATACAAAAATGATCAATGTAACACCACAAATACTTATAAAATTCAGTTAAAAAAAAAAACTGACCAAATTCAAAATGACATTAAATTAAGTTTTTATTTTTTTATTATTTTTTCATTTATGTATTTAATAAATGCCAGCACATTCTCAGCTGCTAAAAACACGTCTGGGTTTGGTACTCTAAATGTTTTATTACACCTTTATTCTCCATCATTATGAATAATTCTTGCCCATTAAAGCTTTTGGCAGCTTGATTAAGAATCCCGTTGAAGACATTAATCCAAGAGAGCAGGATATTTTAATCAAGGGATTTGAGCTCAAACAAACAACATACGGAAATGAATCAAGAAACAAATGTTCATCAAAACATTCAGAATTTTATGTCAATATAATAAGGCATCTTCTATTCACTCTAAACCCAAATGTTATCTTAAATAATTAAGTAATCTTGACCATTACATTTTGGGCCCATAAATCAAAAACCTAAGTTTGTGTGACTTGTTTACATACAAAATGTAAACTTAAGATTTCAGGTGTTGTCAACTCAAAATCCTAGTTGATTAAAACAGCTCACTCTGGTCTTTATTTAATGTGATTTGGGGTGCAAGCAGTTCTTCCAGGCAACAAGATGCACTAATGCACTGATTGGTAGATAAATACGTAAGGTGGGTCTGTCACGGTGTCTGTTCTGTGTCTCCCTGGGTGGCCACTAGAGGTCTCACTTCCCCTTAGCGTCACCCCACTTTAGAACTGCATTTTCCCATAGTCTTGTCTGTTTCTTTCACTGCTCATTGCACTCAGCTGTCCGTGGTTATCAATCATTGCACTCAGCCAATTCCCCGTTAGCATTGTCATTTCCCTGTGTATAAATACCCCGGTTGTTCTGTCATTGTCACGGAGTCCTTGTTTAATGTCACCGTGTTTTCCCTCGTGTTCCCTTGCGGTGGTTATGTTTCTTGTTTCTGGACTGCTTACCTGGATTGTGACCTTTGCCTGGCTGACCATGAGATTTGGATTATCCTAATAAAACATACTGCAATTGGATCTACCTGTTTGTGTGCGTGTCGTGACAGAAGGACTCCGTCATGCCTAGATCCAGCGGTGTGGGATTTCGAATCGGTTCCCCAGCCACCATGGAGGAACGGAGGGGGAGATTCCGGAAACTTAAACCACCCTTCGTCAAAGGGGGAGTGAGGTGGGTGGCCTGGCGCAATTGTTTTGGACCATGGCGGTCGGGATGGGTTATAATGATGCAGCACTGAAGGACTTTTTTAACAACTGTCTGGATGACCCTTTACCTCAATGGGAGATGAAGGGGTGGAGATCCTAGACTTTTGGGGATTTACCCATTACCTGTGCCATCGTGCTCAATGGGATACTTCGACCACACCTGTGTCTCCAGAGAAGAGGGCCGCCAGCCCAGCGCCACAGCACAAGATGGCCGCCAGCCCGGCGCCACAGCACAAGATGGCCGCCAGTTTCAGCACCACAGCACAAGATGGCCACCAGCCCAGCGCCACAGCACAAGATGGCCGCCAGCCCAGCACCAACAGCACGAGATGACCACCAGCCCAGCACCACTGCACAGGAGGGTCGAATCTACACCTGTGTTGGCAGACAAGATTGTTGACTCAACGCCTGAGTCTTCCGTCAAGGAGCCACCGGCACGTCATCATAGAGGCCGCAGGAGGAGGAGACAGGCGTCAGCCGTTCCTCAAAGCCCGGAGGACGTTCCCGAGCAGGCCGCTGCCGTCCAGGAGGACGTTCCCGAGCAGTCCCGAGCAGGCCGCTGCCGTCCAGGAGGACGTTCCCGAGCAGGCCGCTGCCGTCCATGAGGGACGTTCCCGAGCAGGCCGCTGCCGTCCAGGAGGACGTTCCCGAGCAGGCCGCTGCCGTCCAGGAGGACGTTTCCCGAGCAGGCCGCTGCCGTCCAGGAGGACGTTCCCGAGCAGGCCGCTGCCGTCCAGGTGGAGGTGTCCAAGGTTCCCGAGGCGGTGTCCGATGCCGAGGCGGTGCCCGAGGCGGTGCCCGATGCCGAGGCGGTGCCCGAGGCGGTGCCCGTTGCCGAGGCGGTGCCCGAGGCGGTGCCCGATGCCGAGGCGGTGCCCGAGGCGGTCCCCGATGCCGAGGCGGTGCCCGATGCCGAGGCGGTCCCCGATGCCGAGGCGGTGCCCGAGGCGGTTCCCGATGCAATGGCCGAGGCGGTGCCCGATGCCGAGGCGGTGCCCGATGCCGAGGCGGTGCCCCGCATCGGCCGAGTGGTTCCCGATGCAATGTCCGATGGCGAGGCGGTGCCCGATGCCGAGGCGGTGCCCGATGCCGAGGCGGTGCCCGTTGCCGAGGCGGTGCCCGAGGCGGTGCCCGATGCCGAGGCCGTTCCCGATGCCGAGGCGGTGCCCGAGGCGGTTCCTGATGCAATGTCCGATGCCGAGGCGGTGCCCGATGCCGAGGCGGTGCCCGAGGCGGTTCCCGAGGCAATGTCCAATGCCGAGGCGGTGCCCGAGGCGGTTCCCGAGGCAATGTCCGATGCCGTTCCTGAGGCCATTCCCGAGGCGGTGCCCGATGCCGAGGTCGTTCCCGAGGCGGGGTCCTTGTCCAATGCCGTTCCTGAGACCGTTCCCGAGGCGGTGCCCGATGCCGAGGTCGTTCCCGAGGCGGTGTCCTTGTCCGATGTCGAGCCCGAGGCCGTTCCCGAGGCGGAGCCTGAGGTCGTGCCCGAGGCCGTTCCCGAGGCGGTGTCCTTGTCCAATGCCGTTCCTGAGACCGTTCCCGAGGCGGTGTCCTTGTCCGATGCCGTTCCTGAGGCCGTTCCCGAGGGGGTGTCCTTGTCCGATGCCATTCCTGAGGCCGTTCCTGAGACCGTTCCCGAGGCGGTGCCCGATGCCGAGGCCGTTCCCGAGGCGGGGTCCTTGTCCAATGCCGTTCCTGAGGCCATTCCTGAGGCCGTTCCTGAGACCGTTCCCGAGGCGGTGCCCGATGCCGAGGTTGTTCCCGAGGCGGTGTCCTTGTCCGATGCCGTTCCTGAGGCCATTCCCGAGGCGGTGCCCGATGCTGATTCCGGAGGCCGATGCGGGGCCCGAGATGGTTCCGGAGGCGATACCCGTGTCCAAGGCCGTTCCCGAGGCGGTGCCCTTGTCTGAGGCCGTTCCCGATGCCGTTCCCAATGCCGTGACCTGGCCATCGCCACAGCCTGCTCCTTACTGGCTCCCCGATTGGCAGGTTCCGTTCGGGCCACTCAAATGGCGAATTCCTCCCTGGCCGTCTGCACAACGAGAATGGACTGATCCACCGTGGCCACCTGAACTGCCTGGCCCCTCGTGGTCCCCTGAACTTTCGGGTCCACCGTGGCCACCTGAACTGCCTGGTCCCCTCGTGGTCCCCTGAACTTTCGGGTCCACCATGGCCCCCTGATCTGACCAAGCCACCTGGGCTACCAGGGGAGCCATCACTGCCGGTCCCAGTTCCCCTACACGGGCCTGGCCCGCCATCCCTCCCCCTGTTCTGCCTCCACCAGTCCACCTCCCTCCTGGTCTCTTTGTTTTGTGGTTATTTTGTTCTGAGGAGCATCTGGTAGCTGCTCCTTAGAGGGGGGGTAGTGTCACGGTGTCTGTTCTGTGTCTCCCTGGGTGGCCACTAGAAGGTCTCACTTCCCCTTAGCGTCACCCCACTTTAGAACTGCATTTCCCATAGTCTTGTCTGTTTCTTCACTGCTCATTGCAACTCAGCTGTCCGTGGTTATCAATCATTGCACTCAGCCAATTCCCCGTTAGCATTGTCATTTCCCTGTGTATAAATACCCCGGTTGTTCTGTCATTGTCATGGAGTCCTTGTTTGATGTTACCCTGTTTTCTCGTGTTCCCTTGCGTTGGTTATGTTTCTTGTTTTGGACTGCTCACCTGGATTTTGACCTTTGCCTGGCTTTTTCTCAGATTTGGATTATCCTAATAAAACATACTGCAATTGGATCTACCTGTTTGTGTGCGTGTCGTGACAGGGTCTTTCTGCATTTTGTTTGTAAAAAAAAATAAATGACAAAACCCTCAAGATCTCAGCATCTTCATTAACCAGTTTGACTTCATTTCATACAAAAATCCTTGTTAAGAAATTAACAGACTTACAGACTCATTCAACAAATTCATTTAGAGGCAATTACCTAATTTAGAAGCAATAATGAGTTCCTGTTGCTTGGTAGAGCATTGCCTTAGTAGTGTAAATGGTTGTGGGTTCAATCCACAGGGAACACACATACTGGTAAACAAAAAATAAAATAAAATGTTTAACCTGAGTGCACTGTAAGTCACTTTGGCATATGTAAATGCATAAATGTAAATAACCTTCATTAGCTATGGTGTGAATAAGTTGAGTGAAGTTAAACATACAAGTTTTAGAACACCCATTACTCAATTAATTTAAGGAAACGAGTTTACTCAATCAGTTGAGTTAAGTCAACTTATTAGGGTTTTCAGTGCAGTGAATCCTGGTTACTGCTAATGAGATCAAAGCACCATCATAATCTCATATTCTGAAGTTCTTGTAAAAGCAAAATAATGAAATAAGATGAGACATAAAAAAAAAAAGTCACACCCACATAAAAATTGAGAAGTCATACAAATCAGTAGAATATTTATCTGAGTCGCAAACAAAGTTTAATGTGTGGCTGTTGGGTGGCTTTTTGCCGTATTTGTAAAGCTGTCTGTCAGAATTCATTAAAATAAATGATTTCATTCAAGGCAGCAGCTGATGGAGGATAACATTTTCAAAAATAGAATTACATCAGAGGTAAAATTATCTTTAGATATTTGTGTCACCTTAAAAAAAGAAAAAGATAAAAAAAAAACATATTTTGCTTAATATACTGCAGCAATAATTTATCCCTCATATTTAAATTCAGAGAGAAGATACTGGAGAAAGTACAGACTTCTTGAAATCAGTGTCCTAATTTCTCGAGCTATTTATATCACTTAAGCAGACTTGTAGAAGAGAACACTGTGTGACAGCTGACAGTGTTTTTCTGATGGGCAGTTACATTATTTTTCAGATTTATATGAGCCTCAAAGTTTAAAGTACATACACTACCGTTCAAAACTTTGGGATCAGTAAGATTTTTAATGCTTTTTTAAAGAAGTTTATTATGCTCACCAAGGCTGCTTTTTTTTCTGCAAATATTATTATAATTAAAAATAACTGTTTTCTATTTTAATACTTTAAAATGTAATTTATTCCTGTGATGCAAAGCTGAATTTTCATCAGCTATTGCTCCAACCATTTCTCCAGTCTTCAGTGCCATATAATCCTTCAAAAATCGTTCTAATATGCTTATTTATTATAAATGGTTGTGGTGCTTAATCATTTTTTGGAACCTGTGATACTTTTGCCAGGATTCTTTGAAGAACACACAGCGTTTATTCAAAATAGAAATCTTTTGTAACAATACAAGCCTTTACTATCACTTTTTATCATTTTAACACATGCTTCCTGAAAAAAAATGTTAATTGCTTTCAAAAAAAGAAAGAAAAAAAATACTGAGCCCAAATTTCTACAAATTTCTATTTTGAATAAATGCTGTTGATTTTAACTTCCTGAGAATCCTGAAAAAATAAATAAATAAATAAATAAATAAATTATTTGGTAGTTAGTTTATTATATATATTATTGAAGTCAGTTTATTATAATTATTTCTGAAGGATAATATGACACTAAAGACTGGAGTAATGATACTTAAAATTCAGCTTTGCATCCCTGGAATAAATTAGATTTTAAATTATATTAAAATAGAAAACCATTATTTTAAATTGCATATTTGAAATTGAATATTTCACAGTACTACTGTTTTTTTCCCCATACTTTTGATTAAATAAATGCAGCCTTGGTGAGCCTAAGAAATTTTGATTACACTTTACTTAAATCCTTTATGTATAATGCGTTATAAAAGTTATTTTAATGTATTAATTATGCCTTGTAATTATGCACCTTACAATACACTGTACAATCTCATGAATATTTGTGACCACATTTAATACATTATAACATTAATCAATTCATTGCTACACTATGCATTTTAAATCTGGATATAATTATTTACGACAAGATATAATGTATTGCTACACACATTATGAATAATTATAATGCATTATACCCTTTAATAACCATTTATAATGCATTATACTGTACATAAAGGCTTTAAATAAAGTGTTATCGAAACTACTTTTTTTTTTTTTTTAATCTTACTGATCCCAAACTTTTGAACTGCAGTTTATATTCAGTAAAATTATTAGCAAATGAGGCCATCATGTAAATTTACAACATTATAGTGAATGTTAATACAGAGAAAGAGACAGAAAGAGAACAGCTGGTGATTTTATGCAAGTCACGTAAGGTGCACTATAAAATGAGAAGAGCTTCCATCTGGCTCGTATGTGCTCTCAACAAGGTTTTTATGCACAATGATACTTCATTTAGATCCTGCTTATTAATATCTCAACCTCATCACCTGCTGTAAATGCACCTGAAGTTTCACCCTGATCAACCGCTTTAGGCCAGAGACAGCAGTGATGCCTGGCAGTGCATCTGCATGCAAAGCATCTCTAGCATGATGGATGTGAGAAAGTGGAAAACCAACAGTCCAGTAGTTATGAGCAGGTGAAGGAACCTATAGGCTGTTTTAATGACCTATTACAGGTCCGTGTCAAATCCATTCCCAACATTTCTCTGTGCATTTTGGAGTTTTCAGTTTTGGTTTAGACTGAAACAAGCAATTTTATCCATATTTTGGTAGAGAAATGCTTACAGTCATCCTATCAGCTTACTGAAGTGTTTCCATCAAAACCCAATTGCTTCCTGAAATGACGTTCTCTAAATGGTCTCTCTGCTTGGCTGATGCCCCATAACCAAGGTGGTTTGGATCAGAGAGGTATGAAATACTGGGACAGACAGATAGGAATGGCCTTATTTGAATGTGAATGAGAATGTGAAGGTATGAGCTGAAAGCACAAATATGTATTAAACAAGGGTGCTATATTTCATTTATCCTATTCAAATGAGACATATAAAAATTAAACAATAAAGTAAAAATTAGACAATTAAAATAGAAAACATTTGGTGTTAAAATTTTAGCAAAAGATTAGCTTTAGGCTGCCTTATACTGCCCTTAGTTTACACTACTGTATGTCCAGTCTAAACTAAACATCAGGTCTGTCATGACCGAGAACCCTCCATAACCTTTATACTAGGTCATGAGAAAACTGGACACAGTCAGTGAAGACCACAAAACAGGCCACTAAAGCTGGACCGGAATAGCATTATGCTAATTGCTAATTTACCATTACGCTCAATCAAAAGCAGCTCTAGAGGGAGAACTGTTTGTCCTTGTATTATTTCATCAGGTTGTTTTATTCTTTAACAAACCTGAAAGTGGATTTTATTAAGTGATATGGAGACATTGAGCAGTTAACAAACAAACAAAAAAAATGTGTTGTATGTAGCATCATAATGCTACATATGCTACAATAATTAAATTGACAGTCATCAATACACTTAACATACACTGATATCCAGATCCTAGTAAAGAGAAACTCCTTCAGAAGAACCACAGGATGGTGACTGTGGGACATTGGATCATATTTCTGAAAGAAAAAGTTTTTTTAGAGGAAGAAGGAGAAAGTCGTGTTCTCATTGTGACTCTGTACTCCAGAAATTCCCATAAAAGATTAATAATGTAAGGGAAACAGGTCAGTTTTGGTTAAAGGGGATTATTTTTGTTTTTTTATGGGGTTTGGACAGAATCACTGTTTTACGGCTCAGGTCAGTTTAGCGTTTTTTGGTTGAATGAGCTTAGAAGAGTGAAAATATGAAATCCCAAGTTTACAGCAATATATGCAACTGCATTGTCACAAATCCGGCCTCTGTGGCCCTCCCAGAACACCACCGGAGGGCACCCTCTCCGGAGTATTAGTTTAAGAACTGCATTTCCCATAACACCCCGTACCTGAGACTGATTGCCAGCACAGGTGTTTCCCATCTCAGTGACCTACTTTAGCAGACACCAGACTCACAGTCACTGCAAAGTCTTGTTTTGCCACGGCTAACACTAGTAGGCGGTTTTCACCTGTATCCTGATTCTCTGTGTACTACCCCGGACTGTTACTTGATATTCTGTGATTCTCTGCTGCCTGCCCCGAAATCTGCCTGGTAACCCGTTTATGAGTTTGGATTTGTCTCTGACACCCCTGTTGCTGTTATCTGATCTTAGCCTGTTTGACACTGCTCTTTAATAAAAGCTACAAATGGATCATCATGGCTCAGAACCCTTATTACAGAAGTCTTTGCCAGAACAAGATCCAGCAGCTGTCGATCAACTCAACACCGAATTCTCCGCTCAAGCATCAATGTTAGCATCCCACCAGCAACAACTGCAGTGTCTCACCTCACTCATGGAGGATCTGGGCAAGACGTTACAGGCCTTGTGCAGCGCCCCACCTCTGTCTATTCGGGCAGCTGCTGAGCCATCACCGCCTGCTCAACACCTCAGCCAAACCGCTACCAGCCCTCGACTGTCGTTTCCAGAAAAATATGACGGTGCTCCTAACAAAAGTAAGGCTTTCCTGCTACAATGTTCAGTATTCATATATCAACAGCCTCAACTCTATCCCACCGACAACAGCTGAGTCTCCTTGGTCTGTTCTCTGCTGACTGGAAGACCGCTAGACTGGGCAACTGCGGTGTGGGAGGGTAGAAATAAGTCTTTACCATCCTTCAATAACTTTCTACGGCAGTTCCATGAGGTATTTGAACATTCGGCCAATGGAAAAGAGGTAGGTGAACAACTCCTTGCTCTGCGCCAGGGCAGCAGCATGGCGGCTGATTACGCTCTCACCTTTCGCACTCTCACTGCTCAAACAGGCTGGGGTAATGATCCGCTGAAACTGCTGTTCCGAAAGGGCCTTACAGCAGAGCTGTAGTCAGAACTTGCTTGCTGCGGTGAGGGAAGGACACTCGAACAGTTCATCGAGCTCGCAATTCACATTGAAAACCTGATGCAAGTTCATCACCAGGGACATCACTCTAAAGACTGGTTCACTTCATACTGAGACAATTCACCTTTTCGCCATCGATTCACCCCAGAAACCCATAATCCTCAGTCTGCCCTGGCTGGAGAGACATAATCCTTGTATTTACTGGTCCACAAGACAGATTGTCCAATGGTCTGCATCATGTCACAAGGTCTGCCTGTTACCGCTCTGTCATTCCTCCTAAGCCCGACAATTGTGAAGTTCCACCCATTCAGGGGTTACCAGCCGAATATCAAGACCTGCCTGAAGCTTTCAGCAAATCTAAAGCCATGCAACTTCCTCCTCATCGCACCAGTGATTGTGCCATCGATCTCCTCCCCGGGGCAGTCCCAACCAGAGGTAGCGTTTTTCCCCTAACTCAACTCAAATCTGAAGCCATGAATACCTACATTATGGAAGAACTAACAAAAGGCTTCATCAGACCATCCACCTCTCCAGCTTCAGCGGGTTTCTTCTTTGTGAAAAAGAAGTATGGAGGAGTACGGCCCTGCATTGATTACCGTCACTTCACACAGTGAAGTTTCGCTGCCCTCTGCCTTTAGTTCCAGCTGCCCTCGAAGTACTTTTATCAAGCTCGACCTACGTAACGCATACAACCTAATTCTCATTCAGGAGGGGGACGAGTGGAAAACTGCCTTTTCTACCACCACAGGGCACTACGAGTACCTCGTTATGCCGTTCGGGCTCGTCAATAGTCCGTCTGTGTTTCAAGCATTCATTAATGATGTGTTCCGGGACATGTTAAATCGGTGGTTGATTGTCTACGTCAACGACATTCTGATATATTCTGACATGCTTGAGTCTCATGTGCAACATGTACGAGCAGTTCTACAGCGCCTAATTGAACACCAACTGTATGCAAAGATGGAGAAGTGCGAGTTTCATTGAACCCTAACTTTATTCCTGGGGTACATCATCAGTGCAGATGGGGTGGGGATGGATGATAAAAATATTAAGTCCATTCTCAGCTGGCCTCCACCTAAGAAATCAAAGATCTGCAGTGTTTTCTGGGGTTTGCTAACTTCTACAGGAGGTTTATATGCAACTTCAGCACTATAGCCGCACCGTTGACATCATTGCTCAGGGAAGGCAAGCATCGTCTCGTCTGGTCCACAGCAGCAACAGAGGCCTTTCAACAACTGAAGGAGCGATTCACCACCACACCAATTCGCCATCATCCTGACCCCTAGCTCGAATTTACTGTGGAGGTCGATGCATCTAACACAGGTATCGGAACCATCCTGTCACAACACCAGGGCAATCCTCTCAAGCTTTATCCTTATGCCTTTTACTCCAGGAAACTTAATGCAGCAGAAAGAAATTATGATGTTGGAGAATGAGAGTTGCTACCCATGAAAGCGGCTTTTGAGGAGTGACTTTGTTTGGCTCTTCTAGGTTGTCTTAATTTAAAGTGTTATTTTCTAGCAACATAATTTGTAATGAAATTAATTGACCTATCGTGCATGGAGCTCTCTGGCTTCCATTCAGTTTAGAGTCAATCTGATCAAATCTTAAATTGTCTCATCGAATCTTAAATTGTCTGATTGACTCTGATACTCTACAATAATGTTCAGATATAGTGACTGGAGAAGCCATGGAAGGTGTCTGGCTTCATACTGGTGTTCACAAACACTCCTGGATTTGTTTGCCATCCTATAATACAGGAACATTATGAGATGATGGTTTGGACGCACCTGGTCTGGTAAAATAACCTCATAATTCTTGGCCGTTAAACAGCCATTTAGAAAATCACTGAACCTATTGACTCCTGTGAGACGGCTGAGCATTGTGGATTGAAGCTATGCCTTGTCTTTCACCAAACATGAACCCATCTGGATGTAGAAAATGAATGTGGATGACTCATTTTACATTGCACTTTATTTATTGGGGTTTATATTTTGTACTCTAGTTTATGCTTGTCTGTGCTGGCCTTGAATTCAAGAGTTTTTGTTAATGGCAGCTCAAATTCCAGCTCTATGAAGCTCTGCAGTAAATTAGCAGTTTTTGTTCCGACTATCACAGAAGTTTGACAATATTAATGTAAGTTGTCTTTTCCAACTGAATAAGTTTAGCAAATCCTATGACTTGCAATGGTAAGTGCATCATAAATTTATCTGTGGCTCTTGTACATCAGCTCTCCTTTGATAATTGTTTAAACATCTGAAGACAACTACTTATAGACAAAATTCCATTACAACACAACAAAATATGATTGCATAAGTACTGGTTGCTCTGGCAGTGAAGCAGGACCGAACACAGCTCAACACAAGTAGATATGATGTCTGTCTGCACATAAAGTCCAACTGACATCTACAAAAACTTATTCTATAATCACCTGTTGAGAATATTGACTGCAAACTGTGAGATCTCTTATGGAAGATTTCAGCAGGAACAAACAATATTAGCTTTTTTTTATATATTTATTGTTTTTGTTGTTATTGGTGAGACTGACCAGGCAGCAGTGACTGGCATACTGTCATATAATTATATTCTGACAGCTGTCTGACCCAACACTGGAAAAAAAAAAAAAAAATTACAAATTACTGGACAAAGCAGCTCAACTCAGAAGGATGAAAAAGAGAGTTTATACCTGTTCAGAAACAACTCAGAAGTATGAAAAAGAGAGTTTATACCTGTTTAGAAACAATATGACACAGATTAAACTTGAAGTAAATGTCCATAAAGTGTGAAATTTCTTGGTTTTGTGAAAATGTTATCAACATGTAATATTGAGGAATCAATGTTTCTATAGCATTCAAATGAACTGTGAAAGGATTGTTGTTTTCTGCTTAGCTGAATTTTGGCACAAGACGAAATCCTCAAGATCTTGTGTGTGAAAATCATTAAAGATTGCTCTTGTTTTAAGGGATTCATACATCTGAAAACCATAACTCACCATGTTCTACTTTGGAAAGAGGAATTCAGCCCTGATGTACTCAAAGTAATGCGCAAATCCTTCCTTCAGCCAAAAGTCCTCCCACCAAACCGGTGTGACTAGATCCCCAAACCACTAGAAGAGAAGAAATGAACAATCAATCATCAACAGAAAAAAAACAGTGACCATTACAAAAGATTGATTTCATGTTCAGTGGCGAAGAATTACAACAAACTTTTGCTGTTTTGTACAAGAAAATTGTTTATGGGTAAACTGAAACCAAACTTTATTTGGACAAAGCATTCAATTTAAAGAAAAGAAATATATAGCAATCCACCCTCCTATTTATCCAATATCCACAAAAGCATACTACATCTAGTGGCAAACACATTTTATTACAAAAATCCAATACTGCAGAAAAAATAACCTGTGCTCTTTAGAAGTAAAAGTACAAATAAACCCTTTTAATAAACAGTCTCACTCTGGTTCAACAGAAAAGTTGTTTAAAAAAGGTTTCACAGAACATTGAGAACCCGACAGAGCTTCTGAACTATGATTAATAGTGCCCTAAACAATCAATTACCTACAGTTACACAATTAAAACACATTTTTCAGTTTCACAGCGTTCATACCTGGGCACGTCGCCAAGGACACTGTAAATGAACAGAGTTACACAAGGATTCGATTATGAAACATCCCATCTGGAATGTAGAAAGACTCCAAATGATCCCTGCTATTGTGTGCAGATGACAGTGTGCAAAACAGGGCTATTGACTGGAAAAGATGCAACTCTGCGGTTCTAAATGGGCTGAATATTTTCCAGACTCTGAAGCCATCAAGCAGATGTGCTACTGAATGCCGGATCTCATTGTTGCAGCACACAAACCTCTGTAGGAGTCGGGGCTATTTCATCTGAAAATGACATCTTAACAGCAGCTCTCAAAGCACCTGATAGGACAATCATCAGACACATGGACTGATAGTGTGGAGAGAGACAGCTGGTATTGTGCTCTCTGAGGAACCTTCTGCTAGACACACATCAAGTGGCTTCCCATAGGTTTAGTGACTTTTTCTGCCCTCTTCTAATTTGTCAGATGTTCTGACGCTAATGACAGTGAACCCACATAGTGAGTCACATCACATCACTTATTGTGTTTAAAAAGACAAGCTGCAGATATGCAAATGGGATGTTGCAGTGAAATCTTGAGGAATGACACAGACTGTTCAACAACACTAGAACGTCAATGATTGGTACGAACTATGAGACTCAACCTCACTCAGTTACGTCTTCAACAGTGTCTGTGAGATGAAAGCTAAACAGAGGGATTCTGCAGCCCCGCTTCATTAACAGATACGCTGGAGGAAGTCGTGCAGGGAAGAGTTCATGCTGTACCTCTATACTGCAGCATATTCAGGACACTTGAAAAGGAGAAAACCTTCAACGGCACCATTAAAAAAAAAATAGTGGTTAATATTAATAAAAATAAATCAAAGCTATATATATATATATATATATAGTTAGCAAAGCATATATGGCATATGATGCCTTGTTAGCAAAGCAGCATGGACTACAGTAATAGTATTACAATAAATGCCTGAATGTGTGAGTGTAAAAGTAGCTTCAGACAAGGTCTGTCTGGCTTGTGACTGCAGGGCAAAGGTCTTTGCCTTCTCAACCAGAAAACCACAGAAAAAAGCCCTGAGGCTGTATTTCAGTACAAGCTCAAATGTTATGCAGCTCATAGACTCAAACTTGCATCTCCCACGCAAGCACCATGATCTAAAATCCCTTACAAAAAGAAATCTATTTCAGGATTGTTTGATTAATTAAGTAAAATATGTGTATTGTAATATCAATATACTAGTAATACAGTTGTAAGTGAACTATTTCAGTACACCTTGGGACTAAATTGGCCCACTTTTTAGTTTTTTTTTTTTTTTTTTTTGTTAATTTTAAGCATACTTTTGAATAATCTGAATAAAGTGTTGATTACAAACATTTTTTATTCAATACTGCAAAATAAATATTTGACCCACTATTTAAGTGTGCTAAGTATTTTGTGCTTATTGCAGTATTTTGTATTTAGCTTTGCAACATGCTAACATCAAACTCTATTAGAATGAGCTTTGAGCATCAAATTTCTCGTGTGCTTTGTGTTAATGCCTGTACAGTCTTACAAATCAGTCACAGTAGATTTCAAGGCAGCTCACTAGGTTTTAGGACAGAGCCATCATCACACTATGTTTGAGCTAACAAAATGTTACTGTTTATCCTGTTCAAATTTGAATCTCAGTAAACCTAAACTTTATGAACTAGAATTGGAAACTGCTCCAATCACAATAAGAAAACTTAAAATCCTCTGTTTTGATTGACAAAGTTGATTTATTTGCCAGTATTCAGAGTCAGAGTGTGAAATCCTTAATTTCATGTGTTTACAGATGCCGTCTTTTATAAATTAGGAGAGAATAAAACACCAGTCAACAGAAGTGAGCCATTTGGGCTCATTTATCCTCATATTTAATGTGCAACTCATATTTAATGTCTAATTGCTTTTAAATAGGGTGACCACACGTGCCATTTTTCCCAGACACGTCCTGGCCAGGATTTCTAGATTGCCTAAAATATCCTGGTTTTGGCTTTGTTTGCGCCGCACAAACCGATTGGTGTGATGACATCAAAGTACCGTGAGAGCTATAGAGAGCAAACAGCTCCTTATGCTTTCGAATTGCTCTCGAGGTACTTTGATGGCATACAACGATCGGTCTGCTCAGCGCTGCTTCAAGTCAAACACACCTGACCATTCTCTGTAGATACCATGCACCGTGATTGGTCAATTATGTACAATGCCTGCATGTTATTGGTTAACCTACTTTTCGATCATTACTTTCAGTAAGTATGAAAACGGGAAAACAGAGCCAAAACCTGGAAATTTTAGCCAATATAGAAATCCTGGTCAGGATGTGTCCAGGGAAAATGGTACGCATGGTCACCCTATTTTAAAGCAACGGTTTTGAGATGTATGTAAAGTATAAGAACTGAAGCCTCACTCTTCCATCATATTTATACCATGAGGACAGAATGTCACCTCATGTTCACCTCAGAAAACTCAACATCAGCTGCATCGACCTCTAATAGGCTGATGTTATTGGCTGAATAACTACATTTGAAGGGTTGTGGCAGTATCATTTAATCTGAGAGGCTGAAATGAGTTGAGAAATGAACCCTGATTGACTGACTGTGACATATAAACCTCATCGCTGGTGGGGCAAATCTACTCACAATCTGCTGCTACAGTATCTGGCTTTAAAATGAGCCTACTGGGAGAGAGAGTAGGTCCTGAGTCTGTCGTCCACTAATCAATTCTCTGCAGGCAGTCTGCGCGAGTGACGAGATCCAAATGTGATTTATCAGATGCCGGCACTTTGCCACCAGCTCGAGTTATTAGAGCACAGACAGACCTTTTGATATATAACAGAATAAGCCCTGGATGAGGACTAATTTAAAGCATTCACAATGAATGTGTCAATCAATATGTAAGGTGAGCATAAGCCCCACCCACTCTGACACTCTCTACACTGGAAAACAATTAGCAGTGTGCTATTTAATGTATATGACAATGATTCGCATGAGACAGATGCAAAGAAACAGTATGAATAGAAAATTGGCATCTTAATTAAAACATAAAGATGAGCAGAACCTCCAGAGAGCTGCGACACAAAAGGGTGCGGTGGAACACGTGATGACTAATCTCTGTCTTTTACTCTTTCTCGGTTTCTTTTTCTTTGTCTTATTAATACACACACTTAGTATCTCTCCACACACACACACACACACACACACACACACTTGTGTTTGATGCTTATTTGAACTGTTTTAATGTTCAGCTGACATCTTACGTTAGCTTCAACACACTCTCGCTTTTGTCAAATTGATAGCTAATTCAATTAATTTGTACAATCTCATTAGCACATTTCATTACAATCCACTTAAGCTCTAGTGACGGTTAAGTTAATGTGTGGGGTTAGGGGTGGAACTCCATGCATACATTTCTAAGGGAATCATATACAAATTCATAAAAAAAAAAAAACCACACACAATTAAATTGTTACATTTTCTCATTAGATCAGGTTGGTTAGCGTACATGCATTTGCAGTGTGTGAGAATTTGTTGCAACTTGTGTATTGAGATTTCAAACACTGAAGTGAAATAGAACTTTAACTGCTTAACTGTATAAGTTTTTTCTATGCTACATATTTTTAAAGCACAAACACTAGATTTCAACTTTACAGTGTGCTGTACACATACATAAATGTAAATTCAGTGGGGACGTTAATGTACTGCAGGACAGTATTGGACATATTTCAGGTTTCTGCCTGTAAACAGCATCACTAGTCAATATTACAGTTCCAGCCTCCACTACTGCTTCTTTTCAATTATTCTTGCTCATAAAACAGGGGTTTATATGCTGAGAACAGTCTGATCTGGGATGCCCTCGTGAATTCCAGCTCTAAAAATATCAAATATGCACGCTATTGCTGTTTCTCAAATAATATCATGATTTTATGCTCCCTGTGAGAGTGTTTTACTGTATAAGGTTCAGAGTGAGTTCAGATGGAGCTGTATTATCTGTGCAGAAATGAGAGATGAGGGGATTGTTTTCCTCTATTTTCTTCTCCCTAAAATAAAAAAGAGAAAAGAAATTAAATGAAAAGAGGAAAGAGACATGCTGTTTCGCCCTGCTCATTGAGCTTTTTATCAAAGCAACAGCACCTAGAACACAATGCAGAGCTGCGATTCAGCAGCACATGAGGAAGACTATTCAAGAGATGAATCCAGAACAATACTGGAGAGCACAGAACATCTCCAACACACTCATAAATAATCCGCCATAACAAAAGACACTAAAATCCAAGGTTCTCAGCAACATAAGAGCTGCAAACAAAAGCTGGTGAAAAATTAGCACATGCAATGAATAATTCCAACATTTCCTTTACAATTCATGAAGATGATGCATTTGTGGGCTTAAAGTCCATTAGGACACATCATTTCATTGGCAAAAAAATAAAAATAAAAATAAAAAAATAAAAAATAAAAAAAAAACTGCTTGTTTGATATGTGTCTAATAGTCTGCAATGAGGCAAAGATTAAAAAAATAAATAAATAAGTTATCTAACACAAGAACGATGTGTGAAACACTCTAGAGAAAGAGAAAACAGAGTGAGTGAGAAAGAAAGAAAGAAAGAAAGAAAGAGAGAGAGATGACGTAAAGAAATCTTTACTTTCACAATCCCAATGGACATGATGTGTGATGCTCTTTTTATAAGAGCTGTGCATCAAATTCTCCAGATGTCCAATTACATCTGCTGCTGTTCTGCTGACCAGCTTCACACTCTCTGTTGCTCTCTAATTCCTGGAGAATTTCTCTTTCTACCTTTTTTCCTTTCTTTCAGAGGGAACTAGTAAACAGCACTGACATTACATTGTGTTAAGAAAGATGAGCTTTTAATGGGATTGATTAGCATAATCATTAGGATTCTAAATTATTTCGAATTAATTTAGTAATTGATTAATTTGCAAATTTTTGAATTCCGAACTTAAATAAAATATGTTAAAAAAAAAAAAAAAAAAATCCAGTGTTGTCTTCCACAGCAGTGATGATATGGTCAATTTACAATTGCATGTTAATCCCCTTATAGTATTAAAATGACCGTTACCTTGCCTTTCATGTAGAAAACTTAAACTCAACGCCAAACAACAATGTTTTATTTATTTATTTGTTTGTAAAATATCTAATATCTAAAATCTCTTCAACATCTTCTATAGCTCTCTGTTAAGCTCCACGTGTGTTTGACGCGCATGCGCGTGCTGGCGTTCGTTTAGTCAGTGAAGTCTGTAAAGACGGGCAGAGATTCACTTCCTTTCAGGAGTACTTATACAATTTGGAAACACTCTTTCTAATATTTACAAACAAGGATATAAACGCTTAATGTAAGTTAAAAAAACATGTCTCGAACATTAAAAAAAACAGACACATTTGCCTTAGCACCTGCCAGCGAGGGCTGCTAGTAGCGTTACGCCTATTTGTTTGTAATATAAATATTTACGAGTTTCTTAATACAAAGCATGTTTTGACATGTCCTCATGCTTTGGGCAGTTTTGACCGGCCATTTTACCCCCAGAGGCTCACTTTTTTGGAGTCCTCCGGTGTTCTTCAGGTGCGTTTAGTTCATATAACGTTAAATGTTTTATTGAGTCCTATCAAATAAGGGGAGCTTTTTTTTTAGTTCACAGCTCGCAGACCGGATTAATCGGGTTTTAGATCATTTTAATGACCGTTTATTATCATCGTTTTTGTTGATTAGTTCTTACATTGTCTCAATTACTGCTGGAACAGGTGCGTTTTTTTCTTTTCTTTTTTCTTTCTTTATTAAACCTCTTGAAATAACAAACCAGACATCATTACTTATCACATACATACCTAAACACAAATGATGATGATTATTATTATTATTATTATTTCATTTGATTTAAGGATTGAAATCACACTTTCAAATATTTTTAAAGCCACAAACTTTAACAAATCCTTAACAAATCCAACTTTAACAAATCTTCATTTGTGTAAATAAAACCGACCTACAACCAAAATATTACTGTGCGAAAATGAGTTAGGCCTCTTTGAGGGCTGATTCAAGTTGCACATCTCAAATGGAGATGCAGAAAAGATGTCAAAAAAGTGTCCCAGACACTTGATATGATTGATTAAATTAGCCCATTATAATTTATTATTTACACACTTGATATTGTTTCCCTGTGTATATACTGTATAAACCAGCAAGATGTAGTTTAACTGTTACCGTAATACATTGTTATACTATAGAGAAGCTCACATGCTCATGTTACTCCAGTAAATGTGTTTTACCTGATGGCAGAGCTCCATCTGATAGGAGAAGGAAGAAACGTCAGGATCCAACAAGATCTTCTGCTCCACAAACACACTCAGGCCCCAGTTCTCCATGGCTGCATACGGATGCTTTGGCACTGCCAGGAGATCTGCACACAGTGAGGAAGATCCAAGCTCATTGACGGAAAACCAGGATTGTGATACAGTGCAACAAGAAGTAAGTGTAAACAAATACAACAAACAGCAGCTGGATCAAACCAAACATTTTCCATGACACCACTGCATATGAATCATCTTGCTCATTTGTAAATTATATTTTAAAATAGACAAATGTTCTTGTGTACTACATAACTGTGCATCATAGAACAAGATCTAATCCCAGATATCCACCGGGCTGGTGTGTGTGTGTCTTATTTGCATGTTTCATGAATTGGGCTGAAAGCAGCTGCAGAGTTTTGGAAAGGAAGCTGCTATCGTCATGGCGACTGATAAACTTACAGGGCTCTGTAAGAAAAAAAGCTTCTTTAAAAGTGAGCAGTAGTCAGATGCTTCAATGATAATGACGGGTCTCGATTAGGATTGTACATTCACACATGATTAATGCTTTTACCTTTACAAAGATGATGGTGGAATGACAAGCTCATTTAAGAGGCCAAGAACAATGAACAGCAACGCAAAGGTGAATGACTGAAAGAGCTGCTCTATTAAATGACTTCAGCAAGTCCAGGTTTAATTGCCCATTGTTAATGATAATGGATGAGAGACTTCATGCTCTTTTAATTGGGCTTTTATACAGACTCAGACTGCAATTACATATTTTTGCGTACCTTTAGACTGATGGCAGAAGGTCTGGGAATCCTTGGCCACTTTGATGGTCAAAGACTGCCCAAGAGTGCATATGACTGACAGATAAAACAAGCCAATCACGTTTCGTTTTGTACTGTGTCATGTTTAGGGGCGTAGAAATGTCCCCACACTAACAGACTGGTGTGTAAAGCTGTTTTTAAAGTGTCTGTACCGCAAATTAAAAATTTTCCACATACTTTTGAAAATCCAACGTTTGGTAGATCCTGATTTGCACTCATTGTCACAGCTGTAAACACAACGGCTTTCTTCTTTCATGATTGACATTCCATCTTGTTGCCATGCCATTCCATAACATTCCATCTTGTTGCCAGATGGAATGTTAAAGAATGTGACACACATGTCTCCTGGGAATCCTGTATATTTCATCCAATCCGAGGATGACTTCAAAATGCATCAGACGTTCAGCCAACGGTCCGTGGGGGTGACATCTGAGACTGAGACTAACAATTACATGACTGATGCTCTTGAAGAGAGAGACAAAAGCTCCATGGTAATCAGAAATTTCAAGAAGTCAGAAATTTCAAGATCCAGACCCAGAACAATATCCGAATACCCCCATCTAGACACCTAAAGACATAGATCCAGGCGTATCAGAAAGGAGCCTAAATATAATAATCCTTCAGTATATATCAGTATATACTACAGCAGTAATGAAACGAAGATGGTTTGTGGTTGAACTGCACGATTAATTTCATGTGATTGTCATGCATGTCTCGTCAGTAAAGCCGGTTCTGTGATTAGCAGTAAATGTCCAACACCTGCTTTCAAATGGAGCGGCATTTACTACACAGAGCCGTAGTTCGCTGACAAGCTACGCAATATCGCGTTCATAACCAAATGCGATTCATCTGTGATTATTATGTGATTTTTTGGATATATTGTATTGATTGTAATTGTAATTCATTTTAGTCATTTTAATGACCTGTAGTTGATATATAAAGCTTTAATGTGTTTTGGCAGAGTGCTGTGTATTGCAGATGTCATGATGATGTAAAGTTGGAGAAATTCCCTCATCTTTCCATCTCTTCCTGTCATTCACTGTCTCATATCTTCTACTTAAAGAGGCTGGAGGAATCCTTAAGGGGAAGATGAAGGGACAAAATAAATGAGGTGTGTAGGCCGGGGCACAGTAAACAGCAGGAGACACAGTAACAAACACACTTGCTCTCATTCAGCACAGACACTCATAATGTTCACTGAATAATGATCAGCTAGACACTTGTCTGTTTATAGAACGGCAGAATAGAAAAGAATATAAGCATCAAGGAAAACACACATTACATGACCATTCACTCTGTAGCATCATGCTACATAAGACAGTTTATTAAATTTATGCTATGCTTTTATTCAAAACTCACTTTAAACCACCATCAAGTGTTTGTAATAACCTCCAATTGGGATATAATGAGGGTTTTGGTTAAATAATGTTGCAGAAATATGTTATTTGTAGCCTTTTATATCAAGCTAATCGCTACACCTGCTTAGCATAGTGTCGTTCAGGAACTGGTATCAAAGTCAAGGTATAGGTGGTGGTATCAGTTTTAAATATTATTTTTTTTTGGATGATAAGTAGTTCTTATGTTTTTTTTTCTTTTTTTTTTGTTTTTTTTTTTTTTTTGTTGATTATTATTAATATTTTCTTATCTCAGGGCATTGCTATGTGGTGTTCTGTGATTTTTAGCTTGTTGCAACATGGTTAATGTGTGTTGTGGATGGATGTTAGGTTGTTGGTTGTTTACTGGTCTAACTCAAAAAAAAAAAAAAAAACCTACCACCAAGTCTTTATCATATTCTGGTATATAGATATTAGGACATAATTTTTGTACAAATGTTTTAAAATGAGATACACACTTCAATTTAATACTTGTTCAAATCAATCAAAATTAGACTTGAAGTGCAAAATTATCAGTTGAAGTGGAGAAATTAGCACCGTATTTGACACAATCTGTTTGCACAATGTCTTGTTAACAAATATTCCCTTGAATCTAGAGCACAGCTCTCCCCAAGAAGACATTTGCAATTATTATATTCTGTAGTTATTAGACACGCATCACCTGATGTTGTTATGACTCAATTAATAACTCCACTATTACACTGTATTTGTCGCAGAGAAAACAGAGCTCTGAGAGGAATAAACACTGAACCTCAAACCACTAATAAGACTTAAGGAAGTTTCATTAGATTACTACACTTTTATGATCATTAAGGCATCTGTGTTTAAAGTAGTTGCACAGCACTAGTTCTTTTGATGCTACTTCTGTGTGTAAGGGCAGTTCATTAACAACCTGTTTATTCACTCCTAACACACTGAAAATGCACTGTGAGAAACAGAAAAGCTTGATAAACTTCATCTTAAACAGCTGCTGCAGTCCAGACAAGTTCAGCGAGGAATCATGAAATATATGACAGACAGTGTTAATCACATTAACCTTGTTAAATCTTGACAAACGAATATCTAAGACTCAACATTTGACTTTTGTTTAGGGATAAATCTTAGTAACATATAGAAAAAAATGTTCTTAATAGCCCAGAAACAGCAGTAGTAAACATTCAATCCAGCATTAGCGATGACTGGAGTATTTCTCTTTTTTTTGACATTTAGATGTTTCAATTCTGTCTTGTAGTGCAATTCCCACAGATCCTTCCTTTGATTTTCCACAGCTTTCTGTTCCTGCATTTCCTTTCGACATCCTGCTTTCAATTGTGATTTTCAAGTCTGTGCTTGATCAGAATATTTTTGACTAAATTAAAACACGTTTTAAGTTTTCATATGTTCGGAATGTTCTCAGCAAGACATTCTTACAAAACAGTTATTGGTATACTTCTTTAGAACTGAAAATAGGAGAGTAACTTTGTAGGCACTAATCAGAGATATACATAGAAAAATTATACTTGCGTATACTTGAATTATACTAGAAAGTATACAGAAAATTATAAGTACATTTGGTTTATACTTAATCTTTTGATCAAAATATACAAGTGCATTCAGCTAAACATATTAACCAGCATTTGTTCTGATTGGCTGTGATTGTGTTGTGAACAGATGCTGTAAATTACAATCACACTTTGTTAGGACTCAGAATTGTGCTTTATTCGTCAGTGGTGCTGGTGTGAATCTGGTCTGCATATAGAACAGGTTCAGAGAGTTTCATCAGCAGCTGATCAAAAGGACTTTCATGTTGAGATGGTAGTTTCTAGTGTTTTCTACCAAGCTAAATCATGAAGGCCTGATGTGAAATGTGTCCAGACCTTAAAGTCTCTCACCTGGATATTAATTATCAAAATTAGTAGGTTGTTCTTCAGATGTCTCTGCATGTGGAGACTCTGTTTGTAGTTTGTTAATTGGTGTAGTTTTGTTGACTAATTGGGCCACAAATTTCACTTTAGTGCAAAGCTGTTTGGCTGAATCATGCTGTTGAATAAAATGCATCAGACCTATTTTTTATTTCAGACTAATGAATTATGTGCTCTTGTGGCTTCTTCTTGTATTAATGACATGCTGTGACTTCTTGATGAAGTCATAAAGAGGTTTAGGTGTGTTGATCTAGGTTTGTGCTTCGTACATTCACCTTGACTTCATATTCCTCACATTTTCTTGGTTTTTTTTATAATCTTGCAGTCTCTGTCTTCTTTATTACTTTCTGCACCCAGTTCAAACAGCACTTCCAATGTTTTATCTTCCAATGCATCATAGAGAAGTCAATACAGGGTCATGACTACAGCTTGTCTTTGTCTTCAGAGACACTCAAAACTACACAGAAACCAACAAAAATGATGACAGATGATTTTTTGAAATGGTCTGAAATAATGAACAGCAGAATGTCGGCCCTCATTTAACACTGACCTTTATTAAGTTCAGGAGCACATGAGGCTGAATATGAGGAGAGAGGGATGGATTTGAGTCTCTGTAAGAGTGTTCATGGTAAAGTGGAGAGACTCGTTCTTGGTCCACAGCACCCCTGACGCCCTGCGGTCTGCTCTCACATCTGAGCGCTTAACACAGGCAGCGGGGCAGAAGAGAGCGGCCCTTCATGGAGCTGCAGTGCTACCTGAGGAGAAAAGCCTCCAGAGAGGGTCAAACAGATGCTCTCAGCTCGTCTCATTATCACACAGTTCACTCCACATCTCCAAGAAGCTCTGTGCTCATCTCACACATTCACTAAAGACCCTTTCCCTCTGTTATCTCAAATTATCAGAACTGCATTTCAACATTTGCTCCCTTCAACAAGACGGCTGCATTACTGGAAAGTATTCATTAATACTGACCGCCAGTAAATCATCTGACAGCTTCAATACTCATGATTAGATTTCTGAAAATTGATTAGGATCTATCTAAAGCTATAGTATAATAAAGGTTTATGGCTCAGAGTTGCTCGTTCATAGCTCAAGAATTGAATTAAGTACTTAGCTATGTTTTAATTAGGCTAGTCTCAGAAAATAAGTAGATAAAAGAGAGACAATGTTAATGTGAAATAAGGGTGTGGACCTATTGGTTTGTGGTTGTTGTGTTCATTTAGCCTTGTTTCATAAGATATTTTTGAGTTTATATCAAGATCTTTGACTTTTGTTTGCAGATTGACTAATCTGAGCACAGTTTGAGACATTGTTGAGATCTTTTCTGAAACTTGAGAAGAGACACATGCAAGATTACTGGGTCTTTTTTTCACAGGGGAATAATCAGAGAAGCAGGAAAAATAAACAGAACTATCCATTTCCTCTCCCTTTAATATTTTTATTCAATAAACGTTTTGTGGATTTTGTTGCTAGTTTGTTCCTTGTTTTCTCCAATAAAAATCTAATTTTATGTTTTAAAATGTAATGGAATAATGCATATTAGTTGAAGCTTGTTGAAATCAATTTATTCATCATCGAGTAAAAGTAAAAGTAAAAAAAAAAAAAAGTTTGTTCAAATTTCAATCACACCTTCTCCTTTTGTAGCCTTTCTTAATCTTTTCATTTTCATTATTAGTTTTCTGTAAAGATTTGTCTTCTCACAGTGATAGAGCTGAGTTTTAATCCTCTAATGTAACATCCTGTGCATTTCATAACCTTTTTCATTTAGAGGCTGCTTCATTCCCAGACTCAACACCTGTGAACGTTCTTGTAAGACATTCCCGGTCTCTCTTTCCTCACAAACCCACAGTGTTCCCGTTCTTAACCTGATAACACAATCAATCGCAATTTCAACCGGTATGAACCACTTTAAGTGCTATTACAGCTCCAGCTGGAGCGTCCCGCTAGTATCAGCTCTCTCTAATGATGTCTGCGGCCCGTTCTGCTCATCCACAAATCACAGCTGCTGAAATGGAGAGAAGTCTTTAGAGGCGAGAGGCAATAACAGTGAGAAGTGGTCAAATTCAGGTGCTTGCAACAAATCAGAGCGGCACCAGAGCAGAACGGAGGGACACAAACATTTTTTTTTTCTTCAGGGCTCCCGTGAGATGGTATTCCGGACCTGAGTGGCGGGCCGGGTGGAATTATTGTGACACAGATCAGGGAGCCACAGACATTGTCCTGAAAAACTCCAGCAGTTTTCTGCTCTCCATTTGCTATTCGTCTTTATCAGTAATTGGAAGAAGAGGAAAGGCGAAGCTGCTTGTTATTTGACTTTTTGCCTCTCTACTGATACCGGGAACCGCACTGACATCGGGATGGAAAGTGTACGAGTGGCAGAAAAAAAAAGAAATATTCAAAGCCGTGAACTTGCACTTGAATATGTGTGACTGTGAAACTATCAGCAGAGACTGCTGGGAAGACACAGCATATTTACCAAAGTGCAGAGGGACGGTTGAACAGAAAGAAAAGTGTTTAGAAAATTCCCTCATTTCTAGTAAACTATTAAACTGCATTGTCAGGTGCTTTCACAGCAGCGTGTTCGAACCAAAACAACAATGTGCAAGAGGAAACATATTGTAGGGATAATTAATAGTAGCTTTTCTTTTGGTACATCCTGAAAATGTCCATGAAAACAATGTGCGGCTTTGTCAAAACCTGAAATGGAACGGAAACCATGTTTGTTTAAAAACGCGTGTTGAAGCAACATATTGTTTGTTTGGCTGCTTCATTTCTCTTCCTCATGGCACAGCAACTTCCTTTCTTCTTTTATTCCTGCCACACTTGGTCTTGAGCCTAATTGAGCCTAAAACATTCAAAAGCCCAAAACACCTCGACAAAATAAATGTAGCAAGAGGAGAACAGGCGAGCATTGTTATTTTGCTATTTTGCTCTGAACATTCATTTAAAAACTCAAACCAGAGCCAAATGCGTGTTCTGACCACCATTAGACATGATAAAACTAGATATTTATATTTTCAATAAAAATGAGTGATGTTTGCTTAGTGTTAGTTGGTTGCTAGCATTTTGCTATGCATTTGCTTAAGAGTTTTGATAGTTTTTTTAGTGTATTGCTACAGTATGCCGTAGCTTAGCAAACAGTAATATTAATCCCAGTGACACGCTCATGTTGTTTTAAAGTTGAGAGGAGATTTCTGGGGATTTCAACACCCTAAATTTTGGCATTCTGACAAGTCAACACCTGCACCTCATTAGCACTCGGTGGGTAACCAGTAGTAATGGACAAATGAAGCCATGTGAAGCACTGAAGCTTTCCTCTGATGGTTTTGAAAAGATTCAAAGATTTGAGAGTGTCGAAAACAGTGCCATCTGGTGCCAGCCAAAAGCCTGTGAAAGATGCTCCATAGGACGAAGGATCCACCACACATTCCATAGATTGATTCAAGTTACGTGCACAAATAAAAGCCTAACAGTGTGTGTGTGTGTGTGTGTGTGTTTGTTGAATTTCTGTCTCTGATAAATTAATTTACCCATTAAACTGGGCAATTTAATACCAGTACGAATATCAATATGATGTAATAGAAGAATAGAATAATACACCTATGAATTGCATATGACAAATATTACATTTTTATGAAATAATTTGTATTCTCCATATTACTTGTGTGACACAAGGTTCGAATCGAGCCTTCATCTAGCACGCCCATTTATTTTTCAACACAAGCTCCGATGCCTCGATTCAAATGTCACATGACTAGAAACTAGTGAATCCTTCCAAAGTTTCCATCCTAACCTCACTGTTGACCTTTGGCTAAATGTCAGGGCTAATATTAGAGAAAACAACATACAACAAATACAGCAGCATATAATACGGCTTACTTATTATGGAAAAAAAATTCTGGGAATTGTCTGATTCTACTTCACATTAATCCTGCTGAAAGTCAAATGAAATGTTTGCCATGTAACATACACAGTGTGAGCGCGTCAACAGCCATTGAGTCGAATGTCTGCGGGTGCTTCTCCAGTCAAGAGCAGGTCTGAGATCAGATTCATCATGATAGAGACTCTCAAACCCACGACACTTCAGTTACCAATGAACACTCGACTAGGAGAGCTGAACTATAGAGATTTAAGTGTCTTCATCTCATTAAAGAGCACTTTTTTTAAATGCATAAATCAAAAAATACTAATATCTTGATGTTAAATAATTTTTCTATAATATTTCCTAGTAACCTGCTCTTGGATGAAGATTTTGCTTTGTTCATCATGAGGACATTTTCAGCATTCAGAACTTACAGTGTCTACTTACAACTGTATAGTCTAGTTTTGAGACAGTTTTGCATCCTCTTTCTGACCTGACAATTAGATAGCATATTTTGTAACTATACATTTAAAGGGAAGGTCTAATGTGTTTTATCCATTCAGAGTTATTTCACTGTTAAAGAGTTGGATTCTCAGGCTAAGCATGGCCAAAGTTTCAAAAAAACGATTTGGACCTATAACGGAAAGTTTTTTTTTTTTTTTTCTCGATCGTGGCTCTTCGTTGCGTAATAAATAAACTCCTTATATGGGCATTTTTACCGGAAGAGTGTGCCTGCACACACAAGATCAGAGAGAGAGCAAGAGCGCGCCCATCAACGCGATTCAGCAGCGCAGCACAGGACTCGCTCGGAAAGAATGTCTCCAAATAAGTGTGTTTTTGTTTGTAAGGGAAAGATAACCTTGTTCAGCTTCCTGAAGAATCAAGCGTTATGTAAATAGTGGATGCAGTTTGTATTTATGGGGGGCAGCAATGGAGTTTCGCAAGTGTGTTTGTTGATGAAAGTTTTATAGGCCGGTGTGTTTTGGTCAACATGAGGTACATGGTTTAACACAGTCACTCTCTCAGCTGAACGTACCAGTGCTGATCTGTTTTCTTCTATAGATCTACAGTGCAATCTCAGGGGAAGTTGTGACGTGACCTCTGCCACTCAAGAGCTGTCATTTTCCAGCTTTTTTCAGATTGGTCAGTCATTGGGCTCTGGTTTCTGTGTTTTGTCACATCTTTCAGAAATATCACAATGTTAAAAATAGAATTAAAAAAAATAACAGCACAGAGCCTTTCCTGACAGACACTGCCAAACTGACTCAGCACTGCAGTGAGAGCTGAAAGTTGAAAGCTGAGAGCAAGAGCTTTACTAAACTGTACTTGAATAGACTGTAAACTCAGCAGTGCCCTGATTTAATCACAACTAAGATCTCAGTAGGTTTCAGAAATGCCAGCTGGCAGAAATCCTATAAATTGTGCTCCTCATTTTATTTCTTGGATAAATATCAGCAATCAGATGAGGACAACATGACTTTAGTGAACATACTGTTGTGTTGTCCAATTATCTGTCTGTCCAAATACAGTAAACATAACAATGAGTTCACACAATAGTTGTAAGTCAAGCCATTTAGAAATTAACATTTTTACTCATAAGTCATAATGTTACATCCACTAGGGGCAGTAAACTGGACATTTATCTTTGGATATAAAAGAATATATAAATAAAAAGACTGAATCTGAAAATAATGGAAGACTGAAATGTATATGTAACTAATTTATTTAATTTTTTGAATATGGAGCAATATGCTTGGAAAATTGGAGCAATTTAATTCAGTTTATGTTGACAGTTGCCCAGTCATTGTTTAGAGATTTTAATGGTTTATATTCTACATTTCATTCGCTTTTCCTTTTATTTATAAACCTTGTTATATTGTGAATTGCCTTTGTTAATCTCATTTCAGAGACTTTTCATTTAACATCTGATGAAACAAAATTGGACTTGATGTTCTTACTGACAGCCAACAGCATAATACTGGTTGAAAATGTGTTATTCACATGAGAAGCTGAAGAGCTTTTAGTAAACACAGTTCTTATGTTCATCCTGTCCAAACTGCAGTGGTTTTTGTCTCTCAGATGGACAGGATTGAAATCCCAGAAATCTCAGTCTGCTGTCAAGTATGAGAGCCTTTAGTGTAAGAGGTACATTTGACACTCTAGTTTAAATTATTTATCACAAAGAAATGTATTTCATCTTATATACCGCAAACTTCACATTTACACCACAAAATATAAATAGAGAATATATATATTTCTGTTTAGTTGGGTGACATTCAAAAGCACATGAAAAGAAACAGCAA